>NC_056744.1:1720513313-1720583313 GCF_019279795.1 Protopterus annectens | reverse complement strand
TTAGCAAAACACACACTAACAAATGGCAACACACATACATTTGTACTTCAAGTTCTGCAAGTTGTGAATAAGAGTGTGGGGGGGACTTAGTAAACATGACAGAAAATGCAGAATTACAGTGCATTTTAAGGTTAGGAGCGCATAGGGTAATGGCTCTGAATGACCATGTAGCCCTTAAACCAGTATTAAAGGCAAAGAAAAATAGATAAATGTATTATTCTGCATTTTTGCGTTTTTACTTGCTACTTTTTTATGTGCTGTTTTTAGACACTGTTGCTTTAAAAGTAAATGCCTTGTGGGTCAATTAGGTTTCTGCACTGTCATGTTAATTGATATTACAATTCAGTATAAAAGAAGTTCATTTGCTTTACTTTTTTGTTTGATGAAGCAGTGATGAACACTGCGAAAGCGCTAACTTTTAATAAAACCCATGGATTTTACAACTGCTGAGCCTTGCCTTTCTGCTGTTACTAGCTCTGTTTTTGCTTGGAATTTTGTTTGGGTCTGCTGCTAGAATGCACTCACTGCCTTTGGGTTTTCTTGCTGCATAAAAGGCAAAACTGTTGAGAGGGGCATTATACAGGCAGCAATCAGGATTATTTTATGCCCTACGTTTCTCTGCACATGCCCAGTAGCAGTTCAGTGCTGAATGCATGCACGGGGCTTAGCTCTGACTGCTTCTCACTTTCACTTCTGACATAAACCCAAGAGACAGTAGAGCACCTACAAGTACACGCACTGCTTAACTCCCCATGTTATCCATTAGTAAAATGATAAAATGTGTGGGCCACAACACAAGCTCCTCCCCTTCCTCCCATCAGATGTGAACAGGCACTCTCTCTTCATTCTTCCCCATTCCCCGTTAGACTGCTATTTAATGTGAGGCCGTCTGAGCTGTAATCAGGACACTATCTCTGTCTACTATTTGGAAATGCATGACAATTAGCTGTTGTATAACAGTGCAGAGATATTGGATATTCATTTTTACAGCACTTTAACAAGACAATACTTACAACATTAAACCACTGGTGCAATCTGCAATCCTCATGCAGGGTGTGCTAATGACAGATACTTTAAATATACTTAGAATGTTGCTACTTTGAACTATTTCTTAATTGAAATATGAGACCTGGTATTTGAGAAGTCCTTGCAGAACCCACATCTGGATCTGTGCCTTGTATAATAAATGGCACTGTGTGATTCATAGACAATACGACTCAGAGAATCTCACAGCAGGACTGAGTTACCTACAGTTACTGCAATATGCAACTCATTATTAATTATTTACAAACTTGGAAAGTTATTTGGTCCTGGGACCTGGTTGGGCCACGACCAGGGCTACAAAGCATATAAACTGAACAATGTATTTAATACATAAGAAATATTGAACAATAACAACTGGACACACAGAAGATAAATCCTTAATCAAACAGGTACACCATACTAGACCTGGATAAAAAGTGAAAAACAAAAAAATGTACCCTGTGACCACGAAAATACCTAATACTACAACAACACAATGACAAAATCATTACATATTCAGAACTGCTGTGATCATTCTCGCTAATAAACTGACAATTTTAAGGGTGTAATAGATAATGCTTCTATTTTTGTCTCATAAATTAAAAGAAAAATTAAAGAAAAAAATTAAGAAATGTATTACATTTGTAATTTGAACAATAAGTTGCTCTATCCACCTGGAACATCTTTTTGAAGACTCTTTGACCTATTGTTTTGGTCAATGTTGTTATATTTCATTTAAATGCACACAGAGAAACACAAAGTGTAGCGAAAGGTTGTTATTGTTCATTTTTTAGCAGAACTGAGACAAAGTACCAAATGCAATAATTTTAAATATTTAAAAAATGTGTTTGACAATAATATAACTTTGCTGATTTATGTAGCCATTAGAACTTTATAAAGATGTAGACGGCTACTTTCTCAAGTGGAAGGGAAATAAATCAGCACAATCTTAGTTTTTCTGGTGAACCTAGACAGAAATTACAAGGCAGCTCTAGATTTTCCTTAAAAATCCAAGTTTCACTGAGGAACCATTTACTATTAATGTCCACATATAGGTCCAGTATTTTTACAGCCAAGTCTGTTTGGACATTGGACAGGCAACGTACCACTGAAATGTTTTTAAGTTTTTAATACTGCATCAATTCCAATGGGATAAGCATGAGCTTTGTCAGCAAAACATGGGTCCCAATGAATGCCTCCTGCTCTTGTCAGTAACAAAAGTTAACTACATGAAAAAGATAGGCTACAGAGTTCAATTATGAGGTAGGAAGAATGCTAAGATTAGTAACACAATTGTTTTTACCATCTGGCAATAAACCAAATTAAATTATGGATGCAGTTGGACTACCACATGACTACTGCTTCAATGTGAGAATTACAACCACTCTGCTCTATGAAGGTATGAATTTTGATAAACTCTAAACTTAAAAATTGAATCTGTAGCAATACACACACTGACAAACAGCACATACACTGCGGTACCAGTAATCATAACAATGTAAAAGGAAAAACTTTGACTTGAAGGATTATTATGATATTACTTTTTCAATTTTTGCAGCAGAATAAGGATACGAAAGTATTAGAAGACAAGGTATGATTTATAAAGCTGCCAGAAGTTAGAGCACCAAGGCCAGATATAACCAAAAGAAAAAAGGCACACCTTTCAAAAAGCTGGCCCTATCTTGGTAAGTATTTAATTATCAGGGGGATTTTTGATGTAAGGATATGATAGGTCTGTATGGTTGTGGTTACTGTAATGCTATTCATACAGATATAGTAAATGCCACTCACCTGGATCTGTTTACTACTCTCTCAAAGTACCGCTGTCAGAGGTTTTTATGCACACATGGATGTTAACACCATGTAACACCACTGTGTGTGCTATTGCTGTTACACCATGAAGCACCACTGTGCTATTGCTGTTACACCATGTAACACCTCTGTGTTATGAGTGTTAAACAATATATCAGTGCGCCATTACTGTTCATAAGCAGGTACGTACTAGGCTATCGGCCCTAGGGCCTATACAAGTCTAGCCAAAAAGGTACCCTGGCTTTCGCCACCCAAGAAAATTATTTTCCTGTGCCCCTGTCGAGCAGAGCCACAGAGGTGATCTCCGGGGTGAATTTCCTATTTCCCATCCAATCATCAAATTTTTCTTGAAGAGTGCTAATGAGGAGCTTTGTTTGACATAGATAGGTAGTCCTCATCCTCCATTACCTAATATAAACAGAAAAAAGTCCAGACTCCATAACTTGTTTCCAAAACTACCTTACCAATCACCACTTCTCCATCAAAATTCATGCCTGTAGTTCCCAAATAGGCCAGCCTTCAAAAAAGGACTGTCACAAGTTTCCACATTTACTCCTCTACTATTCTCTATCTTTATAAATACACTTCTTTACCTATTTCATCTCCACCCTACTCTAAACAGATGACAGGGTACTATTTCACACAAGCAACTCAGTACCCAGTCTCCAGAAAGATCTGGAAGCTGATTTCCTAGGCCTAACTAACTGAATCTCTAACAAAATCCTCCTAAACTCCATCAAAACCAAACTATGATTTTTGGCACCAAACAGAAACTCTAGAGGGTGGGGATGGGGGGGGGGGACTGTTTGCATTTCTATGACTACAGCTATGCACATTCTTTTAAATATTTTGCAATTTAGCTTGACACTTCCCAACACCCCCCACACACACCTCAACTACACAAGGAAAAATGTATCTCTCCTCTTTTACTCTGGACCAATAAAATCATCCCTTTTTTAGTAAGACCTCAAAAACAGCCACAGGCAAAGGCATTCTACTCTTCCCAACTTGAATATGACTCCCCTTTAAAGCTTTAGCATCAAAAACAAAATACACACACACATTAAAACAATACCCAATAAAATCTATAAATGCATTACCCAGTTCCCTAACATGGCCACACTAAAACTCACAAAAAAAAAAAAAAAAAAAAACACTCCAAATCCCTGTTCATCAGAGGGTTATTTTTTTCCTAGGATCCCAGTTATTCAAACTCCTAATCGACCACACACTAATTAGACAAACTTACTCTTACATCCACTGAAATAATGACAACTCTGCCTCCACACTGCAATACCCAAATCAAACCCCAATGAAAAAATCACCAATTTTCTACACTCGGACCCAAACTCTGGGAAAGTATTTCCCCCCAAAATAAATGACACACCATTTTACTCTAAATTTAGAACTCAACTAAAGGCCCACCTCCTCTCATCAGCCATGCAACATGTCACACTATTGCTCTAAAAATATGGTTAAAGAAACAGTCTGGAACAGATTCTATAGCCAAGAGTTACAGCGGAAATACAGAACACACAGACACACACAGACACACACAGACACACAGAGACACACACACACACACACACACACACACACACACACACACACACACATACACACACACACGTGCATGACAATTTTTTTTTAATCTCTTCTCCACGGGTTTCTACTCAGCTGCTCCACTACCAGCACTCACCAGCCCATTCACTCTGCAGGGTGAGAGCTGGGCATTCCTGTGCTGGGTGAGAGTCTACAGCTCATTTGTTCCCGCCCAGAAAACCCCAAAAAGGCCTATTCATTCCCAGCAGTAATGGACAGGTGGCAAAGAGTGGGCCAGCTGGTGGGTCAGGCGCAGTGGCTCACCCTTTTATCTACTTCTCCACAACAGCTTCTTTCTGCTACACAATGTTGCCTAACACTGGGTAGGTGTGCAAGTCTATGCTCGAACACACTACTGCCCCAGCTGCTCCGTGCATACTACCGCTTTGCAGCTTGTGCTCTGCAGACTTGCTTTCCAAGAGTCCAACGTCCAGTGTTTCTGCTGATGTGACCTAAATGGCAAGTCAGACCTGCCCCCTCCCACCATCAGGTGTAAACCAAACGCTCATATCCACCCCAGCCTTTTTCCCAACAGTATTAATGTCACTAATAAAAACAAAATGCTCCACAAATTGCCATAAAGATAATCATCAGTGCACTCAATTCACTACATAATGTTTGCTCTCCTTGTCTGTTACACAGAATTACTTTTTGTAGACACATGCATATATACATCATAAACACATATATACTATATACACTAAACAGTCACTCCATTTACTTTATACTGCACTAGTTTCCAACACAAATTAATACGAAAAAGATTAATCATGAAATATTAAGCAAACGTCCTTACTAAATAGCTTTGGGAACTGTCTCAGTACGTATCAAATCACTGGCTGAGATTCATATTTAAGCACTTCACAGCACAACACAGCCTGTATCTGCTTAGCTACGAGTCAGGGCTTGCACGGCACTTATAGCAGGCAGAAAGGAGTACGTACGAAAGCAAGTGGAGCAGGTTATGCAGACAAGTGGCATTACTCAAGCTCAGTGGAGGAATCTCACTACAAAAGTGCAAGGGACTGGAGTGTCTGACATCAGAAAAAGCATGCATGACCATGCACAAGACTATGCATGCAACAAAGCACCTCACTGCTGCCATGTCTGTCTATGACACACAGGCCAAAGATGGCCATTACAGCAAAGTTCCAACCTAGCTCATGATATACAGTAGACTAAATGGAGACGACAGGAAAATGAGAAAAGGTGGAATAGTAAGAACAGAGAAACATACAAAGGTAACACTAAGAAATATCTGCAGTGGATAAAGAAATGACTCTATGTGGAAAAGGCTCTCATTTTTCACAAGTGAAGAGGACAGTGGCTGGGAAAGGTAGTGAGAAATGGCTGCAGTACGAAGCAAGGGAGAAGGGAGTTTGCAAGGCCACATAAATAATCACTCAAACAAAAACCTACACATGGGTAGGGTGGTACTGACACAAAAGGAGTGGACAACAGTGGAAGGACACAGACAGGAGGAGGACAGTTGGGACAGCAGTTGTTAATGGGAAACATTGAACAACAAACAAGGTATGTGGAGTGACGTATGAGCCTTCCAGGTCACTTTTAGCAGAGTAATCCACTACTGCTTACCGAACATTACTATAACCAGAAGCTGAAGGAAGAGCAAACTAAGAGACCTCATTAGTTCAAAAAACTATACATACTATTAAGGCTGTACAAGCAGTAATATACATTTTTTTCTCTTCTATGGCATGCTTCTGTATTCTCCCTTAGCTCCTCTGCTACTAAATGGAAGATGAAGTAGGAAGAACTTAATACTGTACTAGACCTGGAAAGAAATCCTTGGGGGGTGCTGTCGGTGTGATATTTACAGTAAACCTCCGTACGGCTATCCCTAACTTCTGCCTTCCACTGGCTAAACAGGTTGAGGTGACGCTGCCACAGGTCACTCTAGTGATGCTTGCACAGCTCAACAGGATAAGCAATTCCAGTGCCATCACTCACTATCCAAGCAAAATTGCACCAGGCATCTAAGGGCCATCATACTGACTCAGCAGGTACTCTTGAAAGTCCCAATGGAGGAAGGACAAAAAAAATCTTGCTTTCCCTCAGGCACCAAGACAAATTTCTGCTGCCAGTACCCAAAGCAGCCGTGCTTACACAGGTTAGATAAGGAAAGAATGGCAGATGTCTGCACTTTCAGACATCATGTGACATGGATCCTACATGAGTAATGAGGTGCTGCTAAATGCTTACAGAGTGCAGATCAAAAGCTCTGCGTTTCACAGACACCATGCATGAGCATAATGAGCAGAAAACAGGATGGGCAAGGCAGAACTGCTTATGACAACTTTACAATGTGTCAGAAGAGAATCAGAGACAGCTATTATAATTTGTTTCATGTACATAATGTTTCACCACTAGGTCCTAATTGGTAATAAAAAACAAACAAGCAGAGGTGCCATATGTCGAGAACCTGACCTAATAAAAGTGCCCATGAAACAAGAACTTTACCGTATTAGGATGCTGGACTTTGAAATAAACAAAAACACCTTACTGAGGGAAGACAAGGTACCTGCTAATGTAACAATGTTCTAAACTGAATGCCCATGATGGATGGCAGCAACAGGGACATGAAGACACTACTGTATGAGGGTGTGGAAACACACCATAATGCTCAGATGGCAGGACAGATCCCTGTACACTGAGGAGGGAAAGTAATGCATATTGTGTGTGTGGAGGGGGGCACTGTGTACACAATACTACAGGAAATTAATACTCTGCTGCTGCACCATGTAACATCAGTGTGCCATTACTGCCACACCATGTAACATTAGTGCACTATTACTGTTACACCATGTAACACCACTTCGCGATTACTTTAACACCATATAACACCACTGTGCTATTGCTGTTACACCATGTAACACCACTTGATATTGCTGTTACACCACGTAACAACACTATGCTATTGCTGTTACACCACATAACACCACTGTGCTATTGCTGTTACTCCACGTAACACCACTGTGCTACTGCTGTTACACCACGTAACACCACTGTGTTATTGCTATTACTGTTACACCATGTAACACCACTGTGCTATTACTGTTACACCATGTAACACCATTGTGCTATTGCTGTTACACCGCGTAACACCACTGTGCTATTTCTGTTATACCATGTAACACCTCTTGCTATTGCTGTTACACAATGTAACACTACTGAGCTATAGCTGTTACACCACATAACACCACTGTGCTTTTGCTATTGCTATTACACCACGTACCACTGTGCTATTGCTGTTACACTACTTAACACCACTGTGATATTGCTGTTACACCGCATAACACCAGTGTGCTATTGCTATTGTTGTTACACTATGTAACACCACTGTGCCATTACTGTTACACCACATAACACCACAGTGCCATTACTGTTACACCACATAACACCACTGTCATTAATGTTACACCACGTAACACCACTGTGCCATTACTGTTACACCATGTACCACCACTATGCTACTGCTGTTACACCATGTAACACCATTGTGCTGTTGCTCTTGCTGTTACACCATGTAACACCACTGTGCTATTGCTGTTACACCACGTAACACCACTGTGCTATTGCTGTTACACCACATAACACCACTGTGCCATTACTGTCACACCATGTGATACCACTGTGCCATTACTGTTACACCATGTAACACCACTGTGCCATTACTGTTACACCATGTAACACCACTGTGCCATTACTGTTACACCACGTAACACCACTGTGCCACTACTGTTACATCATGTAACACCACTGTGCCATTACTATTACACCACGTAACACCACTGTGCCATTACTGTTACACCACATAACACCACTGTGTTACTGCTGTTACACAATGTAACACCACTGTGCTATTGCTGTTACACCATGTAACACCACTGTGCTATTGCTGTTACACCACATAACACCATTGTGCTATTGCTGTTACACCATGTAACACCACTGTGCCATCACTGTTACACCATGTAACACCACTGTGCCTTTATTGTTACACCAAGTACTACCACTGTGCCATTACTGTTACACCACATAACACCACTGTGCCATTACTGTTACACCATGTAACACCACTGTACCATTACTGTAACACCACATAACACCACTGTGCCATTACTGTTACACCATGTAACACCACTGTGCCATTATTGTTAAACCATGTAACACCACTGTGCCATTGTTGTTACACCATGTAACACCACTGTGCCATTACTGTTACACCACATAACACTACTGTGCCATTACTGTTACACCACATAACACCACTGTGTCATTACTGTTACACCACATAACACCACTGTGCCATTACAATTAAACATGTAACACCACTGTGCCATCACTGTTACACCATGTAACACCACTGTGCCATTACTGTTACACCACATAACACCACTGTGCCATTACTATTACACCACATAACACCACTGTGCCATTACAGTTATACCACGTAACACCACTGTGCCATTACTGTTACACCACATAACACCACTGTGCCATTACAGTTACACCATGTAACACCACTGTGCCATTACTGTTACACCACATAACACCACTGTGCCATTACTGTTACACCACGTAACACCACTGTGCCATTACTGTTACGGCTTGATAAGAAGTACAAGAAAAATTTTCTTTGAGCTGCTGATTTTTGCAGTGTTTAAACTTGTGAAACTGTGCACTCTAATGTAGCGTGGTAGGTATGATGGGTTATGACTAAGTAACACTGTGTAACTAAACAAGGACAGAAGGTTACGCTTTTACTTGGATAAAGAACAGCTCAATGTACAGCAAGGCAGAGTTAAACTTCTATCTGTAGAAACAAATGATTCAGCATGTAGTAAGGGAGGGTATGTTTGGTTACTCTACAATAGTGTTAAAATGTAGTAAGCTCTCTCTCAATTATAAATATACCATCAAAGAAACTGGATCCAGGTACCCTTGCCAAAAACTTACTATTTGCCACCAATAAGTCCATGTCTGTTTTCAGCACTGGCAGCATTGTGAAGGTAAATGACTCCAAGTATTAATGGATGGATTAGATTTCACCTGTATAAGCAGTGAATCCCTACATTAAGGCAGGAGATGGTGAATTAAGATTTTAACTATTAAAAAGTAATTCAGTGTGATATGGTATGGTATAAGTCAGTTAGGTTTTCACATACGTAAATGAAAGATTCAGCATGGCAAACTGGGGTATGGTGGGTTAAGCTTTCAACTGTGCAACAAGGACTTTAATGTACCAAAGCAGTGAGTGATTAGGATTTCACTTTTAAATATAAAAATGTGATTTAGTATAAAAAGGTGTGGTATGGTGGACTACAATATATAGAATCCTGTGATGGTTAACAAAAAACTATGATGATTTCAATGAACAAGGAGCAACATTATCCCACAGCTGACTTAGGAAATTGTGGTCTACAGGTTTAATTAAACAAGGTATAATACCTGTGATAAAACTAATGGATATCAGCTATATAAAAATTACTCCATACCAGAGTCATTAGAATCAGAAGCATTCTCTAAACGGTAGAGGTCATATAGACAGTCTCAGTAAGAGCCATCTGATACGTAAACCAGTCTCCTTTACCTAACATTTGGTTTGATGTGTACACACCCAAGATGACCCTTCTACAAAACAGTACAGAGAGGGATGTATTCTTTCACTGATTCTCAGAAATTCTATAAATAAATGAACAGTTTTTATTGAGATTAATCCAAAAATACTTCACACATTACACAGAAAACTTAGTGACCCCAGAAGAAAATAATGCATTTATGATGTTAATTCTTCTACATCTCTTCAACTGGTAACCAATCTCATTTTCATGGATTCACACATTTTCTTGAATCAATGACCACATCCTTAACTTGGTCAGTGGGTGCATTCTACCTCTGATGCCTCCTCCCATATTGTGCCAAGCATACAATTATATTTGCCACCTAGTAAACTATAACACTCAGCACAAGGGAAGCTTAGAAATGTCAGCTTCTGAGTACGTAATCTGGCCTGCTGCGCAAAATTCTGTGTCACTGCTGTTGCAATATGTTTGCATAAAAAATTAGCTTAATGTTTTTTTATTTATTTAGTTTACCAGGGCAGTACACTGATCAGAAGAGACCATTAGCAGACACAGCCCTGGTGAAGAAGTTCACAAATAAATAAATAAATAAATAAATAGAATAGAACAAATTCACAAACATAAGGTAAATACAAAATGCAGATAATCCCACAGACAACTGAAATAATATGCAAATATGATTAACAGAGTGGAAAAACAAATGTAAACTAATTTTAGTAGTAAATATGAGAGGGATTAAACTCCCCAATTGATGCAGACATCCTACAGAAAGGCCTCACTAAGACCAATGACCGGTGTCGGAGCCGTGGCCTTAAGCTTAATGCCAAAGTATGTGTTGTCATTCCCTTTGGTAGAAACTCATTTCCCACTAATTACCACATCAATGGGAGCCCACTAAACACTGAAGGGGTTATAAGAGATCTGGGCACCCAGGTTGACAGCAACCCCTCCTTCGACCACCACACTGCCACTGTGGTCAGAAAGTCCTTCTATGTGGCACATCTCATAACCAAGGGTTTTGCATCCAGAAAGAAAGAGGTCATCATTTCTCTCTACTCACCCCTCATTAGACCAGTCATTGAGTATAATGCCCCATTTGGCATGTACCTCACTAGACACCTGCAACAGCTGGACAGGCCATAGAAGTACCTCACGACGAGGATTCTAGGCCGTAAACACACATCCTAAATGGACAGACTCAACAAACTTCAGCTATTCTCTGTCTCTTATTGTCTACTTAGAGGCAACCTCTGCTTGACTTACAAAGCCATGTCTGATGCAGCCCTGCTAGAAATGCTACACCTAAAGAAATCCCAATCCCTCCACACCACACTCTCCAGAGACCTCAACCTTATTACCACAATCAACAGAACATGCTGGAGGGACAGGTTCATAACTCAGAGACTGCCCATGCTCTGGAACAGACTTCCCATACATGTCAAGCAGAGCACCTCACTGGACCTCTTCAAGAGAAATCTCGATGAGTGGATGGGTAACAGAAAATTCACCCCGGAGATCACTCCAGTGGCTCTACTGGATAAAGGCACTGGGAGGTAACGTCGGACGGCACGATGCCAGGGCACTTTTAAGGTCTAGGCTTGTGAAGGCTCGAGGGCCATGAGCCTAGTAAAAACCTATGAACCCTATGGAAGCAACAGGTGAAAACAGAGGGTTATAGTAGAAGTGATATAAGTGAGGAGGGAGTTAGGTGATGTGTCTGGTGAAAAAATGCTTGCAGTCAGATTTTTGATGGAGGTGTCTTTTGAGTTGTGCTCTGAATGTGAGGAAAGAAGGGACTTCTTTCAGCTGGGGGGAGTGGATTGCCAGATACTGAGTACAAGAATAGAAAAGGAATGGTCAGTTCAGTGCAGTTTGATTTGTGGTGTCTACAGTAAGGGCATTAAGTAGTAGAGTTTGAGGAGGTTGAAGGGGGTGGTTTTATTACAGATTTTGTCAGCAAGAGGCGGGAAGGTATCTGGTTGAAGAAGTTTGAAAAGAAGAAACCCTAGACGTTGCTCAACTCTGTAAGAGACTGTAGCCATTTGGCTTTGGAAAGAGTGATGCAGTGGTATTCCTGAGTGAGGGATTTGGAAATTAATCTGAAGATTTTGTTTTCAATGGATTGTAGAGTAGATAAGGTTTTTTTTTTTTTTTTTTACAGGCTCTGGCTATGATGGGAAGCCCATATTTAAGTCTAGGAAGGACGACTCATTTGCCTATTGTAGCTGGTTTGAATAGAAAGGAAGATCTTTTCCAGAAGAGAGTAAAACAGAACTGATCTTTTACCGGGTGTTTTCAATGTGGCTTTGGAAGTTAAGTGACTTGTCCAGCCAGAAAGCAAAATGTTGTGGATGTTTCTATTGAGGAACCATGGAGATCTGCCATACTGAGTTTTTTAGGAGTTTTTTTTCAACCTTTGTGAGGTTCCAAATATTATACTTTTTATTTTGGAAGAGTTCAGGAGTAGCTTATGTTTGTTCAGTCAAGAATTAAGGGAATGCAGGTCAGATTGAAGCCATGTTTGAATAGCTGAATGTGAGGGACTGGACTGAACAATCATATCATTGGCATAACGGGTGATGGGAAGATTAGGGAGATCAAAGGTCAGAGGGCACCTTGCTAATAAAGACTGAAAACAAAAGACTGGGGTGAGTATGGATCTCCTCTTGTAAGGGGTACTGTATAAGCATGCTATAAAAGCATTTACCTTAGGTTACTATTAGGTTCACAATTATAGAGTAATAGCAGGCTAACTACTTTTGTGGACCATTTTAAGCCTAGCGAATTACCCCATGTGAGAATCAAACCCTGCACCTTGTGTCACTAATGTAAACACCTTGACCATTATGCCAACCTCCCTTGAATTTTATACCATATTGTATTTTTGTCTTCCAGTACATACACTGTATCTTATTTCTCAAAAAGTATCAATTATTAGTAGAAAGCAAATTCATGAAAAAATCATCACTGATTGTTCACTTACTAAGTTTCTCTTCATGATTATCCTTTTCTTCTGTTTCCTTTTTTCCCTCCACATCCTTTTGCAATTCATCATAATCTGATTTAAGTAGCAGCAGCAATTTCTCTGGGGGGATTTTGTATCCTTCATATAAAAAAAAACAACATTATTGTTAAATCAATCAAGATCCTAGAAAAACTAATGGACACCCACATTCTTTATAAAAAACTTAATTTAACAGAATCTTAAATTCCCAACATGGTTTCCATCCAACATTTAATACATAAACGTTACTCTACTACGCCACACAATACAGCTTTAATAAAAAATTTGGAGCATGTGATCTAACAGATGCAATGTTTAAAGGCTATTGGAGGGCCTCTGACCTAGGTCATCATGACTTCATCTGTAGCTTTGGAAGTGCAGATGTCACATGGTTCAAATACTACCCGTTTGAAAAGCTAACTGAACTGTACTGGCAACTAGTTCTTGAAGCTACTAGGTATCCTGGTTTGAATGAGATGGTTTCACTGAAGCCAGTCTTAAAGCTTAGGTCAGCTAAACTTTAAATGATGTGACTGTTCAGCAGATGGTGCTGTATAACATTTTGTATGACCTACACAACAGTGTTTTAAATGTGGTTTTACAAGGATTTTATATTTTTAAATATTTATCTTTTGTTCACAAGTTTTTACAAATTGTAAATAATGTATGTTTTTACAAAATTCCTGCTTGACCAACAAATGATCTTCTATGCACTTCTGTATTTATTGTGTTTCATTATTTGTGTACATTGTTTTTTTTGCACTGTGTTTTTTAAAAGTATAACAGTTTGTTAATTGATTAATTGGGGATGTTTCTGCATATAAAGGGGTTTCAGAAGTTGGTATGCTCATCTGAAGACGTTTTTTTGTGACGAAAATGCAGTGATACAGTTAATGTGTTCTGGATGTGCTTTACGTTTTTTATTTAATATCGTGTGCGATCAATAAAACAGTGGATTTTATTCTGACGAACCTTCCAGTGCCTTATTTTTGGTTATAAGTTTACTTTTGGCACTTTTTCCACTTTCCTTGTTTATTAATTCACACCCCCCAAACCCTCAGCCTTTCCTACTTGTGACCAAGGGGTTTTATTTTGACCCTCAGTCTGACGTCTTTGTTCATAAACTTTCTTTTTGCTGATCTCCCCAACCTAAGATGAGCATCTGTTTAGATTAATTTCTTTTACTCAGTGCCAGGAAAAACTGAAGTGATTTCCAGAAGCTTCTTCAGATTTAATTTATTCAGCTGTGCTACTGGTTCCATATCCACAACTGCATAGCTAAACATAAAAAGCAAACACTGTAACAATTCTGCCACTGCACTTCCTTTCAAGCAGTAAACTATCACCCTAAAGATGTATGGAATAACAAAATCACCCCAGTATAAACCTGTAAATACCAACAAATATACTAAGATGAAAACCTTTCCTTCACACATCACAGGGAAACAGCTATCACTAAAGTCCTTAGCTTTTGAATTTGCTAGACAACTTGCCAACAATGTACAAAAGCCATAATAAAAAATATGTTTCTACTTCAATTATTCGCCATCCTGACATTTATCACACTTGGAAACAGTCCTGCTACCAAGTGAAGCCAAAAACTCCCAAAACAAACTACATAATTTAGGAAATCTGTAAAACCAGCATATCCACCTACAGCCACTTACTGACCAGTGCAAGTATCCTACCCCACTACAGGGAATGCCAAGTCTGCAACCATGACTTACAATATTAACAATGATCTTCTGTCTGATATTATTTATTTTATTTAACATTTGTTTGCCAGGATAGTCCGACTGGACAACAAGTGTCCGTTTTCAGCAGAGTCCTGGGGGAGAAAACCTCCATAAGTTTACAGAGAGAAGAAAAATTTAGAAAAGAGACATTACAGAGTAGTAGCATACAAACTGTAGACTTTACAGCCGTTAGTATACAATAAGAGGCTATTCCCCCTTTTGGTTGAAAATATAAGTGTGCAGAATATACAGTGAGAGTAGATAAGAACCAGGTAGAGCATTGCAAGATATTTCACAAACAAACAAGAGTATATAAATGTTTAAGTTTTCCATATATACATTTAAGCAAATAAAAATGTAAGAGTATACATACATATATGCATACACATATACACATACATACATATACACTATGTGTATGTATATATATATATATATATATATATATATATATATATATTTATTTATTTTTTATTATACATATCTATATATATCTATATATATATATATATATATATATATATATATATATATACATATATATATATATATATATATATATATATATATGTATGTCTATATCTAATCTATATATATGCATACACATGCATATATAGATATATACATGCACACGCACGTACACACGTACATACACTCAAATATAGGTTATTGCTCACACATGGATAGGTACAGTTAGATGGTGTTGTTTGTGTTGTCCAGGACAGATGGGGTATAGAAATAGTAAGTGGAGGAGGCTTTAGGGGGTCAATTACAGTTGCATAGATGGTTCGTGAAGAGGTATGTTTTAAGTAGGCTTTTGAAGGAGGGTGTGGAGTTTTGTAGTCTGATGTCAGGGGGGAGGTTGTTCCATATTTTTGCTATTTCATGGGCAAATCGTGATTCCCTGGAGTTGTTTTTGCATGTGATGGTTTCGATTAAGAGTTTGTTGGAGGACCGAAGTTGTCTACTTGGATTGTAGAAGTTCAGCATGCCAGTCAGGTCGGGGGGTTTCTCAGGATAGTACAGAATTAGATGAGCTAGGCTGAGTTGATGGTACCTTAATAGATTCGGAAATTCAAGCCAGTGCAAGGCTTGTAGGGAAAGGCAGTGGTGGGATCGTGATTTGGCATTAGTAGCGAATCTAGCAATTTTGTTGTAACAGATGGAAAGTTTATTAAGGTCAGTGTTGTAAAGATTGGTTAGAATTGGGGATGCATAGAGTAGAGTAGATAGGAGGTGGGTCCTGGCTATTGCAATTCGAGATCCGGTGGTTAGATACCTTTTACAGCGATAGAGGGAACCTAGCTTTTTGTGGACTTTAGTGATGGCTATTGATATGTGCTCTGTGAATTTGAGTTGCTGGTCAATGGTAACTCCTAGGAGTTTAGCCTCAGTGACGGGGGTGATTTGGGTTTTGTTAGTGGAGAGTTTAGAGAAGGTAAGGTTGCTCGTTTTAGTAGAGTGGAACAGCGTTAGTTGTGTTTTACTGGGATTTAGTATGAGTTGTGAGTTGTTAATCCAGTTCTCTATTTCAGAGAAGGCTTCTTGGGCTTTTTGTTGGAGAAGTTGGATGTTGGGTGCAGAGAATATGGCAGTTGTGTCGTCAGCATATTGGACTATGTTGGCTTTAGTGGTAGCTGAGTGGAGCTGGTTTGTGAAGATATTAAAAAGAAGGGGTCCTAGGACTGATCCTTGCGGCATGCCTAAGGAGGTTGGGAGTGGGGGGGGGGGGTAGAGAGAGTTATGCCATTTGACGGATTGTTGGCAGTTATCTAAATAGCTTTTAAACCAGAGGAGGGTGGGGTTGTTAAGGTTGAGGTCAGAGAGACAAGACAGTAGTTTATTACGTGAGACTGTGTCGAATGCCTTGGATATATCTAGGAAGGTAGCTGAGACAAATTTACCTAGATTCCTGTGGGAGTTTATAGTATTGGTGAATTTGAGTAGGGCAGTGGTGGTGCTGTGGGATGGGCAAAATCCATGTTGGGTTGAGGAGAGAAGGTTGTTGGTGAGGAGACAGGAGAGGAGCTAGTGATGAATACATCTTTCTAGGATGTTAGAGAGGGTGAGAGAATTGCAATTGGTTGATAGTTAGAAAGGTCAAGGGAGGGGCCAACTTCTGTGCAGTGGTATGACATATGAGGTTTTCTACAGAAGTGGAATGGTGTGTTCAGTGATGGATCTATTTATTAGAAGTGAAATGGGATAGACTATAGCTGTGGATGCAATTTGGAGGTATTCGGCAGGAAGGTTATCGGCTGCAAGGGTGGTTGGTTTGAGTTTGGCTAGGAATTTTTGGATAGTAGAGGCAGGAACAGACTTAAGTGTGAAAGGTATGGTATTGATTTGGGCCTGAGGTGGTTGTGGGGTGTTGGAGGAAGTGATGTTGTTTAAGAGTTTGAGTATTGAGGAGGTGAAACAGTTATTAAAGCTGGAGGCTATGTCCAGGTCTGTACCTGTTATATTGGGTGCGGGAGTGGTGGTTCTTCTGGGCTGTAGGATGTTATTTATTGTTGCCCAGAGTTTTTACAATTTGGTACTGTATTTGTTTTGTTGAGTGATACAATAATTTTGTTTATTGAGCTTAATCTGCTTTTCTGCTTTGTTTCGGAGCTCATGAAAGGTTTGCCTAGCTGCGGGTGATCTGGTGTGGGGCCAGGTTTTCCAGGCTTTATCCCTGGCTCTAAGTAGGGCTTTTGTGGTTTTCTGGAGCCAAGGGGTGGGGTTGCTACGTATCCTGATAGTTTTTAAGGGGGCTAGTTGGTTCAGGATATTTAGGAATGTGGAGCTGAAGTAATCAACTGCTTTGTTTAATGAAAGATTTTTGATGGGCGACCAGTTGCAATGTTGCAAAGATCTTATGAAGTGGTCTCTAGGAACATTTTTGTTAGAGTGGGTTTGTAGAAGGGAGGGAGAGTTAATTTTTTTAAGTTTTTCCCTAAGGATAAAAGTGGGGCTGTGGTCGCTTAGAGAGTTTGGTAGGGTGCCACATTGATGGGCAGTATATAGGGGCATGGTATATGGGGTGGTATATGCTTGCGTGAGTGGGGGTGATAGCAATGTTGTGGGTTAAGGTGGGGGATTTGGGGTGGATACAGTGAGTGACTGTGAAGAGGTAAGAGGTGCTGATGGTGGCTATGGAGAGGCAGGTGAATATGGAGGTTAATCCCAGAAGGGTATAGTGGAGATGAGACTGAGGGTAATGAGAAATAGTGGGAGTGAGGCTGTGGAGTTAGAAAAGGTACTTATATTTGGTGACGGTGTGAGTTGTGTGAGTAGGAGATATTATGAAATAAACTCAAAACAGCCACATTTCCTACACACACTAAGAAACCACTGGCTAAACACGCTAACTCTGGCAAGAACACAGCATTACATTAACATAAAAGAGCATGCCTTCTCAAAAACGAGGGATGCAAAGTAGAGTTCCATCCCCTCAAACATTCATACTCACCTACCTCTGGTCATATTTAAAATAAAATCACTACTGGGGTACTTTCAGTCTGCCTCTAATTGCATCTGTTTCCCCCAAGACCTTGAGCCCAGCTCTTATTAGCTCTTCATTTTTTCAGCTTACAAACTTTTACTTCCTTTCTGAAATTAATCCTATGGTTCTAAGGACCTCTTTGACCATCCCACATTCTGTAATTCAACCTTTCACTCTCTGTACTTCTGCCATTAGTGTGGCATTCGGAAATGCTGGCAGTTTACACAATTCATTGAGACAAATAATAAACACCATCATTATTTATTTTTATTTTACATTTGTTTACCAGGAAGGTCCAACTGGACAGAGCTGTCCGTTTTCAGAGGAGGCCCGGAGAGAAAAGCTCCAGTAAAATTGCTAACATACTATACATAAGATATTTACATATTCAGTTATAAAAATATAGCAGACAATAACATATGATTGCATAAGATATTTAGATATTTACATAACCATAGTGGTTTAGACATAAACATATATATATATATATATATATATATATATATATATATATATATATGTGTGTGTGTGTGTGTGTGTGTGTGTACATTCATACACACACACACACACACACACACACACACACACACACACACACAGGTCTACTTCTCTTGTTCGAAATTACACTTTTTAAATAAGAGAAGACCGAGACCCACTTTAGCGAAAGTACATTTTTGCAAAACTGAATTTGGAGTGTGATCTCGCACTTAGTATACATAAGTAGCGAAGGTCCGGTCCAGCAAACAAAAACACATTTTTTAATGGGGCAAGACCCCCTGCCCCCCACCCACTACTTATATATACTAACTCCGAGATTGCAATACAGTGGGGAAAAGGTATACTTCCTTGTCCCCACTGTACTGTGGCTCGGTAAAGTGAGTTTCGCGAAAGTGCACTTTCTGTTAAGTGCACTTTTGCTAAAGTGGGTCTTGCAAACAAGAGAAGCAGACCCATTTTATATATATGTATATATATATATATATATATATATATATATATATACACACACACACACACACACACACACACACACACACACACACACACACACACACACACACATATACAGTGACACCCCTGTTAAAATGCCAGGTTTTTGTGATATAAAAAAATAAGACCACAATAAATCATTTCAAAACTTTTCCCACCTTTAATGTGACCTATAACCTGTACAATTCAATTGAAAAACAAACAAATCTGTTAGGGGAAAAATATAAAAAAATAAAAAAAGTAAAATAAGCTGGTTGTACAAGTGTGCACACCCTTAAACTAATACTTTGTTGAAGCAAATTCTGATTTAATTACAACATTCAGTCTTCTTGGGTAGGAGTCTATCAGCATGGCACAACTTGAGTTGGCAATATTTGTCCACTCTTCCTTGCAAAAAAGCACTCCAATCTGTCAGATTGCGAGGGCATCTCTTGTGCACAGCCATCTTCAGATCACCCCACAGATTTTCTATTGGAGTTAGGTCTGGGCTCTGGCTGGGCCATTCCAAAACTTTAATTTTCTTCTGGTGAAGCCATTCTTTTGTTGATATAAATGTATGCTTGGGGTCATTGTCATGTTGAAAGGTGAAATTCCTCTTCATCTTCAGCTTTCTAGCAGATTACTGAAGGTTTTGGGCCAAAAGTGACTGGTAGTTGGAACTGTTCACAATTCCCTCCACCTTGACTAAAGCTCCAGTTCCAGTTGAAGAAAAGCAACCCCAAAGCATGATACTGCCACCACCATGCTTCACCGTGGTGATGGTGTTCTTTTGGTGATGTGAAGTGCTGTTTTTGCACCAAATGTATCTTTTGGAATTGTGGCCAGAAGGTTCAGCCTTGGTCTCATCAGACCATAACACATTTTCCCACATGCTTTTGGGAGACGATGTATTGTTTTGCAAATTTTAACTTGGCCTGGATGTTTTTCTGTGTAAGATAAGGCTTTGTCTTGCAACCCTACCCTATCGTCCAGACATATGGAGAATACAGGAGATTGTGTAATGCACGTGACAACAACCAGTACTTGCCAGAAATTCCTGCAGATCCTTCAGTGTTGCTGTAGGTCTCTTGGCAGCCTCCCTGACCAGTTTTCGTCTTGTCTTTTCATCAGTTTTGGGGGGGACTTCAGTTCTTTGCAACGTCACTGTTGTCCCATATTTTCTCCATTTTTTGATTAGGTTCATAGGTTCATACTAGGCTATCTGCCCTAGGGCATTTATAAGCCTAGCCCAATGTTTTGTGGCTTTCATCACCCCTTAAGTTTGAAGGATACTATGCACATTAGTTTGCCGTGCCTCTGTCCAGCAGTGACACTTAGGTGATCCCTGGGGTAAACCTGTGATCTACCATCCATTGGTCAAGATTTCTCTTGAAAAAAGCCAGCGAGGTGCTCTGCCTCACATGTACCAGGATTTTGTTCCACAGCATAGGGAGTCTCTGGGTGATGAATCTGTCCCTCCAGCACATCCTATTTATAACCGTGTTAAGGTTTAAGTCTCTTGCTCTTGTAGTTCTGATGGATTTGGATTTTTTGAGGTGGAGCATGTTCATTAATTCCGGATTGGACATGGCCTTGTATGTCAGGCACAGGTCACCTCTGAGCAGATGGTATGTGACTGAATAGAGCTGGAGTTCCTTCAGTCGGGCAGCAAAAGACATATTTTTGAGACCCTTTATCCTTTTGGTGAGGAACTTTTGGGGCCTTTCCAATTGCTGCAGGTGTCGGGTAAGATACATTCCGAATGGGGCATTGTACTCTATCATTGGTCTGATGAGTGATGAGTACAGGGGAACAATGACCTCCCTTGATCTAGATGTGAATCCCTTCATGATCAGGTGGGCAATGTAGAAGGTCTTCCTAACTACTTTGGCAGCGTGCGTGTCAAACGAAAGGTTACTGTCAACCTGGGTCCCCAGATCCCTGATAACCTCTTCTGTGCTTAGTGGATTACCACCTATATGGTAGCTAGGGGTAACCTTGTTTTTCCCGAAGGGTATGACTATGCATTTTTGGCGTTTAACTTTAGGCCATGGCTCTGGCACCAGTTATCCGTTTCTATGAGACCCTTCTGAAGGATATCTGTGTCTGATGTGTTTTCAACTATGGCGCCCAGCTTGCAGTCATCTGCAAACTTTGTCAGCCATAATCCTCCTGTGTTTGCCTGTACTTCTGAAAAGTAGATGCCGACCAAGAGGGGCCCAGAACTGAGCCCTGTGGGACACCACTTGTGACCGGCTTGGAGTCTGACATGGCACCAGCAACTCTGACCCTGTGGGTTCTGTCACTTAGCCAGTTTGCAACCCATCTTGTGACGTATGGGTTTACATTTAAGCTGGTGAGTTTTTCAATGATACCCGAGTGGGGTATTGTGTCAAAAGCTTTTGCAAGGTCAAGGTAGGCTGTGTGGACTGCCTTGCCCTCATCAATGGCCTTGGTGACTGTTTCGAAAAAGTCAACCAAGTTTAAAAGGCATGATCTGCCCTTGACAAAGCCAAACTGGGTTGGATCCAATGTCTGTAAGCCCCCTATGTCTTTATTTATGAGTTCCATTATGATCCTCTCCATAGCTTTGCAGACCAGGCTTGTTAAGCTGATGGGGCGGTAATTTCCAGGGTCAGTGGAGGCACCGCCTTTGTGAAGTGGGACCACAATTGCCGTACGCCACTCCTTGGGTACATATCCTGAGGTGAGGCTAAGATTAAACAGCTGCCCTAACTGCGGGTTTAATTCCTCATTGAGTTTGTGGAGCACACAACTGGGGACACCATCTGGTCCCATAGATGCTGTGTTTTAGCCTTGGAGAGAGCAGTTTTCACCTGAGCATTTGAGATGTTTGGGGGGCTACAATCCGCTGGTATAGATATCTCTCCTTTTGGGGGGGAGGAGGAGGGAGAGAAATTTGCACTGAACCTGTCAGCCAGTATGTTGGCAATGTCTGTTGGTTCAGTGATTTTTACATCATTTTGAACTAATTCTGAGCATATCTGGGAGTTTCCTCCAAGGTTTCTAACATAGCTAAAAAAGGCCTTATGATTGTCTTTTGAGTCCTTAGTGACTTTTCTCTCAAAATTTGCCTTGGATGATTTTATGAGTGATCGTAGTTTTTTACTTATAAAGATCAAGGGTGTCTTCCCTTTTAAGGATTTTGCTCTAATCTTGTAGTAGCTTTCTCCTTTTATTGTAGAGCTTGTTTATGGCTGGGGTCCACCAGACTGGGCGCTTGCCTTTGGTGCAAAGAGTCTTTGTTTTGTTTGGGATTGCCTGATCCATGCAGTCCTGGAGGTGCTGGTAGAAGGCATTTGTAAGTGATTCAGCGGCTTGAGTAATGGTTTCCGCTGGCTCGGGGGCCTTGAAAGAAACCACACCAGTCTTAAGAAGTGTGAAGTCGGCTTTTGAGAAGATCTTTACTGTGGTCTTTTTTATCTGGGGTGGGGGCGGGATGTGGACTTCCAGTGAGATTAGTTTATGATCTGACCTCACCAATGAGGGGTATACTTCTGGTGTTGAACATTGTGTCCCCATGTTCGTGATGATGAGATCTAGTATGTTTTCTCCTCTTGTGGGGATGGTGACTAGTTGTTTCATGGCATTAGAGTTTATGAACTCTAGGAACCTTTGGGCTAGAGTGTTGGGGCTTGAGTAATGATCCCAGTCTATATTTGGATAGTTGAAATCACCTAATATGATGGTGTTTGGAGATACATTTACCCCCTCCAGTGTTTCCAGGAAAGCTGTGTGAGGTTCCTGAGTTTGAGAGGGTGGCCTGTAACATGCTACAAGTTTTGCCTACGGTTAATTGCACCTGGATGGTCTCCGATGCGTTGCCACCAACCTGGAGGTGTGGGTATCCTTGATGAATATGGATACCCCCCCTCCTTTCTTGGTGTGGTCCGGATTTTGGGGCCGGAACGCATGATATGAGGTAAAACCTGATAGTGCCGGGGTACTCTCAGGAGCCTTGAACCAGGTTTCAGTCACAGCACAGACATCGATGTTCTCCATACTGAGAAGGGCTTCGAGTGCGTGCATTTTGAGGTTGAGACTTCTGGCATTGAGCAGCATTACCCTTAGTTTTTTTTTCTTTTTTGTGTTCTAGGGTGGTAGGTTTAGAATTTGAGTCTTGCCTAAAAAAGGAACTATGGGGGTGGCAAGAGCCTTTGCCAATATCCGGAAGCCTAGGGGTGACAGGTGCAAGCCGTCCCTTGCGAAGCAGTGTGGCTTGTCCAGCATGTCATCCCAGGCAGACAGACACTGGATCCCCTTTGAATGACACCAGAGATTAAGCCAATTATTAAAGCTGATCATCTTGTCTCTGTATTGTGGCATCATTCTTGGTGAAGGTAGGATACTGCTCAAGGTCAGGGTCATACCTGCCTGGGCTACATAATCAGAGAACTCCTCTATGTCTCTTTTCATGTAGTCCTGGGAGGTACGTCTCAGGTCATTCACACCAGCATGGACAATGACTGCGTCATACTTGTACTTGCTGTTGAGTGACCTGAGTGCTTGCGTTATGTGGCGGATTCTAGCGCCCGACAGGCAGCTTACTGTGACCTTCTCCTTACTCAGTCTGGTGAGTGGGATGTCAGTGTGTCTGACTATGGAGTCACCTATGACGAGTGTGTCTGGCATTGTGTTTGGCCTTAAGGGCTGTGACTGTTTGGCACACTGACTTTGTGGTCTATGTGTTGCATGTGTTGTGTCCTGAGGTGGCAGTTGTTTGGATGCCTGCTTTGGTGGCCTCTGCTGTTTTGGTAGATTTTTGGTCAGAGCCTCCGAGTATGTCTTTGTGTGTTTATGTGTATGATTTGAAGTTGTGATAGTACTATGTGAGACTGGGTTTGTGGTGTGTGTGGTTACCTTCTCCTCCTGTCTGGTCTTGCCAGTCCTATGTTGAGAGAGCTCAGCCTCCAATTTGGCTATATAGTTGCATCTCTCGCATGTATTTGTGTTTTGTGGGAGAAGGAGAGGGTTGTCTGTGTACATGAGGCAATTGTAACATTGCCTCAATATTCCCAGGTTCACCAGCTGAGCAGGAGAGGACGCTAGCAACTGACTGTCTTCACTGTGTTCCATAGTATATCCAATGCTGTGGAAATTTTTATGTACCCTGCTTCTGACTGATACCTTTTAACAATGAAATCCCTTTGATGCTTTGTAAGGTCTCTGCGAACCATGGCTTTTGCTGTAGCAGGCAACTGAGTAAATGTCAGGAAAATACTTCTAGGACAGTGAACTTTATTTGGGGTTAATCAAAGTCTCTTTAATTGATGGCAGGTGTGTACCCAAGAAGACTGAATGCTGTAATTAAATCAAAAGGTGCTTCAAGTATTAGTTTAAGGGTGTGCACACTTATACAACCAGCTTATTGTACACTTTTTATTTTTTATATTTTTTCCTCTAACAGATTTGTTTGTTTTTCAATTGAATTGTAGAGGTTATAGGTCACATTAAAGGTGGGAAAAGTTATGAAATGATTTATTGTGGCCTTATTTTTTTTTTATATTACAAAAACTGGCATTTTAACAGGGGTGTGTACACTTTTTATATCCACTGTATGTGTGTGTGTGTGTGTGTGTGTGTGTGTGTGTGTGTGTGTGTGTGTGTGTGTGTGTGTGTATATATATATATATATATATATATATATATATATATATATATAAATAATATAGACCATCAGACCATCAGAATCTGGTAAGAATTCAAATCACACACTTTTTTTTTATGCAAACACATGAACAGACACAAGAGCAGTAACACAAACTGGGCAGAAACCATGAGCCTCTTCCTCAGGATTGGCACACTCATCTTCCCTGCCTGCACCATCAAGATCCCAAGCTGCTACTCAGACTTGGCTTACCTTGGCTGTAGTCAAGGCTTTATGCCACCAGTGCAGGTTTGATATCTTTAGCTAGTAAGTTATATTACATGGGTCATCCATGCACCTCCACGAAATGTAACCTCCTCTCTCCATTGGTCCTTGGATTATGATATATAATGGGCAATTAAATTTTTTTGGTTTCAGTTTCAACTCAAAGATTCTAGTCATAAAAGAAGAGTTGGTTCGGATATTCACCTTAATCTAAGGAAGGCTGTATAAGGTTCCTTACATATGAGGTCAGTAATTCCAACATTCTTTACCTGATGTGACAGCTGTCAAGAACAAAAGTTTTCTGGGATGGTCACTGAGGACTGTGATTCAAATGAAGCCAGTGATAACTTCTTCAGTAAAGAAATGAGTGTACTACATTGAAGGCACTGGTGTTCTATGGGGTTACACAGCAACATCTGTTTCAGAAAGTGCCTCACAAGATTGTGAGAAGACAGGGATAGGTTCAGAGCGAGTGACAGAACAGCAGCTGAAAGGTGCACCTCGACAAAGAAATGGGATAAATCTGCTGAGATTAGCTCCACCAAATATTGCAGGACCTCAGGCTCCCTGGATTCTGTGGGAAATTATCCTTTGGAACTATACGACCAGGAGAATCTCTTGATTCAACTAGGTTCAATCTTAGGGAATATGGAAAATTTTTGACAAATTGTTCTTGAAGGGGTATCAGCTGGAGTTTTTACAGGCTGCCAGGATGAGATTTTTCAGGTGCAGAAACATTCTGGGTGACAAGGGTACACTTCTCTGAAAGCAACAGAGAGCCAGTTGGATTTGCTATGAGAACATGGTTGCCTTACGCATGGAGGGTCTGCCAAGGAGATTTTAGTATCGCCTGCTTTCATCTGCTGTATAACCCTGGGAATCAGAGACAGACATAAATGCATACTGAAAGCCCCCCCCACCACCACATACACAAGGACACAGAAGGCAGGCACTATCTATGCATCATTACATAGAAACGTGGAGCAAAGTTTTTCATCTGGCAGTTTCTTTCTGAAAGAAAAGTTGTGTAAAATTTTACCATAACCATAGATGTCCTTCTCTTCCATGTTGCAGTATTTTGTACATACAGGTCATCTCCCCTTGGTACCTGAACGTCCGGCCGGTATACGAAAGATTTCAGTCACCGTATGGTGCATGGCATGTCTGACATGGCTTGCACAGCGTGGGCCATAAAGGTGATGTCTGCACGCACCAGTCCTCCGAACTGAGCGCCCCAGTCAGAACCAGTCCTAATAAGGGTAATGCCAGTCCTGTGCCATCAAAAAAGGGAGCTGCTATATAACAGGATGGGGGCGAGAAGGAATACTGCAACATGAAAGAGAAGGACATCTATAGTTATGGTAAGATTTTACAAAACTTTTCTATGTCCTTCTATTCACATGTTGCAGTATTCAACATATGGGTGAGTGCCAAAGCTCACTGTGAGGAGGGGGGGTGGTCTAGTAGAATTCTCCAGGAATCCATGAGGGATAGCCCTGGCAAATCCAGCTCTGGCCCTAGAAATGTGATCTAACTTGTAATGTTTGGTGAAGGTATGCACAGAAGACCAAGTGGCTGATAATTAGGTGCTCTGAAAGCCAGAGTAGCAGAAGCATATATTTTCTTACCCAAGCGCTCCATGGTTCTGCTGTCCTTGGCAGCAGAGAGGAGGTGGCAGAAAGCAGTAGCTTCAAAGTCTTGTAAGTAGAAATGGAAATTGTGGCAGGGTCTGCAGCAGGAAACTTTATAAGGAATTTAGCAGTCTCAGGGACTTTATAAAACCTATCAGGTCTGCGTGGGGCAGGGGGTTGGGAGTCCGGGTTCAAGGATTCTGTTGAGAAGGCATCCAGTAAAGCAGGAAGAATGAGAGGAACAGCAGTAGGGGTAGGGGCATCCATCTGCATGAGGTCATAATACCTCTTTTGTACCTCTGTCATTTCTGATTATTCCCACTTAAAATGCTCCTTCATTTTAACTATAGTTTCCCCAAAGGTTAGATCCTCTGCTGGGGGGTCAGGATCAATAGATTCTTCCAATGGGAAACCATATTCTACAGGAGAAAGCAGCTGGAAGGCATATGAGAGGGATTCTTCAGAAGAATCCTCTTCCATCTGACAGGGATCTGATGTCTGAGGTCTGGGGCTCAGGATTGGAGGAAGAATTGTGGAAATCTCAGGTGTGGTAGGCTGTAAGGCCATAAAGGCATTAAACAGGCTTTGACTGAAAGCCTGGCAATCTGGAGTACTTTCAGTACCTGGAGACACATGCTGCCTCTTTTCCTTCTTTTTGAGCGATGGCCTAGTGGCTGTCTGAACAGAGGAAGGCCTATTGTCAGATCATTGCAAAGGAACAGAGGGGTCCGACAGTCCTACCGAAATCGCAGGTTCCCCCTTGGTGTCGGAAAAGCCTCAGTGGATGTGCCCTCTGTGCAGAATTGTGCAGTTTCCGTATAGGTACCCACTGTATTCGAGGCGGCGGAGCCCGAGCATTCAGCCAGGCCGACGTTGGCTACAGGCTGAGGGTCAGACAGAGAAGGCGCAGTGGCAGTAGCAGGCCTGATGGTCTTGGCTTTCTTTTTTGGCAATGCGGTAGGTAAGTCGGTAGAACCCTCCATCCCTAACACTAATTGTTTCAGACGTTGGTTTTCCAAATGTAAAAAGTGCGTGGAGTCGGTTATGGAGAATTTTAGGCACAAACGCCTGGCAGATGGTGTAGGCCTTGTAGTCGTGCAACCTACCTAAACAAAACAAGCACTGATTGTGGGCGTCCTTGTGAGGTATCCGATGGCTGCACTTACACTTGCCCCTTCTGGATGACATGAACAAGTATTAGAAAAACAATGACTGAAAGAAGGTTCCCCAACGAGGCACTTATCTGATTTCTCTAGAATCAGATGGCTGGGAAGGCAGGAACACCTGATGGTCACTGTTATTGCAGCATCGGTACGTGAAGTGTGGAATCACTGTTTAGATAATGTTACTAAGGATATTATTGGGAAGGCACCTAGGATCGTGTTCAGTAAAGGTGAAAATCTAAAAACAATCATGGAGAGAGTACCTAGAGTTAGGAAATCAAAAATGTCCAAGTGTGGTAGCTGTAGACTTTGTAGATTTATTAGTGAGGGTACACACTTGGTTATAAAAGGTTTTGATCGCACAATTGCCTGCCCTGGTCTGTGTAACTGTAATACAAAATATTTAGTTTATGTAGCTTCTTGCGTTACATGTGACGCATTCTACGTTGGGATGACCACACGTAGACTGCGTGACGAATAAGTGAGCATGTACGTAGTATAAAAAACAAAGATTTACACAATGCTTTGTTTCTACATAGTTGTCAATGTAAGACTTTCAAAAAATTCTTGTTCTTTGTTATTGACAGAATTTATGAAGACCAAGGGGGTGATATTACCAATAAGGTGGCCCTATTAGAAGTTGAATGGCAGGTGAGATTAAATGCCATGAGGTTTCCTGGCATTAATGATTGTATATCTATCAAACCAGTTTTAAAACAAAAAGCAAGTTGCATTTAATCAAATGGGTGATTGTATTGTATTATGCTGTATGCATTGAATTTGTTTACAAAGTCATTCCTTTAAGATTTTCAGGTTGAAACATGTATATTTATATTTATATATTTATATGTTTTTTAATATAAAGGTTTATGGACATGAGATTATGAGGTATATTATTTTGCTGAATGGCTGTGATTTATTTAGTGTTTACATGTTTGCTTATTTACTTTCATTTTTTTTTTTTGTATTAGAACAGGTTCTGTATTTTTAAATAGGTTGAGGCAGTGCTTTGGCTCATTGGTGCATTTAAAAAATGTGATGTCATTGATTAACAAGTCTCAATTATTGTATATATATATATGTTAATTGTGGTGTTCCAACCGACTCTGATGATGCCTTTTTAGGTGAAAGCGCTTAGTCGGTGGATGTTTTGGTCATTAAATTTTCCTGTTTTTTTATTGTTGGTCCTGGCGTTCTGTTTCACTGTTGTTGCCCTTCGCTATTTTTGCAATTCTGCTGTGCCCTTTTGTGGGGTTGCATATCCTGTTTATTTCCTTGTGTGTGGCAACACTGTTTTCCGGACTACGGGATTCAACGAGAACCATGGAGAATGCCTTGAAGGAACTATCTCTTGCTGTGCATAAACTTTTAAAGACCTATGAGAGGGACAGTGGTAAAGATGGAGATATGGCGGGTGTCAGTCCTACTGACACGCAAGTAGAATTATTTACCCTCCATTCCCCAGTCAACACTGCCGACTCTATTCCACCAGGGCAAAATTGCAATAATTCAGATACTTTTGCTGATGTTGTTTCCAAATCGAAGGAAACAACGGGTTTGTGTTTGTCCGGTGTCTCGGCTGTTCGTGGAGTTCCGGATTCTTGTGTGCTTGCTCCTGGGACCAATCGGAGGGAGTCTGGTGGTGCAGGTGCTGCCTCAACCAATCGGAGTCGACCTGCCAGGTGTGTCTTGTCGGGGGAAGCGCCGAGTGGAAGGCGAGGTCATGATTTGCAGTCATGGTTGGAGGCTCCGGTATTTTCTGTGGATGTCAATGGTTTGTTTCATTCAGATATGCAGTCGGCGAGTTTCTACAGCTTGGAAGAGCAGATTACAAGGTACGACAAGCTCTGTGTAAAGTATAGGGCACTTCAACTTGATAATTTGTTTCTTGAGCAGTCTAAGGCACTAAAACAAGTGCCTAAGGGGCTCCGGTTGTGGAAATTACCGATGGGCATTGTGGAAGGCAGTGAAGCCTTCTCTGACCTAATAACCCTTTTCGACAAAGCAGGGTTAGATATGTTAGACATTATCATCAAGAACAATGTGACTAGATTAACAGCACTGCGAGGAGACATTTGCAGATTACATGACAGCATTACTACAGACTTGATTTTTTTTCAATATGAAGAAAAATTCCAAAGGGTTCTTAGGAACCTGGAAGCTTTTGTGGCCAAAAGCAAGGCATTGAAACAGAAAAAGTTAGCTAGGGATAGAATTGACTATCAAAATCATACTGCTTACCCCCCGGGTAACAAATTGCAACACAATCGGGTTGGTAATCATTTTTCTCAAGGTGAGGGGGGGCAAGGAAGATCTGTTTCTGGCCATGCTAGTACATCTGAGATGGCTAAAACTGGACTACAAGATATTGGTTTTGAAGAGGAAGTTTTTTTTGGAGCAGGTAACGGGACCTCGCAGATCCGAGAGACTGAGGAACAAAGATCGGAGGCCGATGAGGGTGGACAGATTTATGGAGGGCAGCCCGAGAGGCTACCAATTGAGGAGACTTTAGTGACTTCCATTAAGTTGGACATTGATGTTAATACTGTATGTGTTGAGCCTAAGCATACTGACATTTTAATGTGTGTTAACAATGGGGGGGGGGGTGCTCAATGTAATGAATGCACGGTATTGCAGGATGTTGTTATTCACAACAGCAATAATTTTTTAGTCGATGGTGATGATCGTGATGTGGATGATTTTGATGATACAAGCAATTCATATGATATAGTATCACTTTTTTGTATTAGTGGTAACACTTGTAACAAACAAGAATATAAACAAGAAGATATCACCATTGGACACATGAGTGATAGTTCGGCAGGGTTATGTGCTGAGTGTAAAATCATTAAACAACAAGGTTTTTTTATATACAATTATACTGATACGATAGTAAGGGATGTGCATTTTCAACTGTTTACTAAAGGAACTAGTTTTGTACCCAGCTTCAGATTAGATGTTTCCCAGGTTTTGATTAACATTAAATTGTTCATGAGGAGATTAAACCTGGAGATGTATTTTCATGATAAAAAGGAGATGTCTTTTATGAATTGTAACAACTATGATTCTAATTTAAAAAGGAAGAGTACATTCATACCACCTAGTAATAATGTTATTTCAGTTCTGGAAAATCTTATGGAGTTTGAGGTTAGAAGAATATGTGGTAGAAAGGACACTAGTTTTGACAACCTGACCCCTGCGGAGAGGGGTGTCCTTAAAGAGCTTAAATCATCGAATAGTATTAGATGCATGAGACCAGATAAAGGTGGGGGAATGGTTTTGATGAATCAAATTGATTATTCGACATCCATGATGTGTTTACTCGAAGATTTAGGTACATACACAAGGGTATCGGTTAATGAAATGAATGTGGCCTACAGAAGAATTGATTTGTATTTGTTAGATGCTTTATTTCAAGGTGAGATTACAGAATCGGAATTTGATTTTCTTTCAGTTAGATACCCTACTACCCCAAACATCTTTGGTATACCGAAAGTGCATAAGGGGTTGGAGCGGTTACAATTTAGGCCAATAGTATCTGCCAGGGGTTCCAAGACTGAGCCCCTTGCAGCTTTTGTTGATGAAGTTTGTAAAACCATCACTAGTGATGTAGTTCACATCATTAAAGATTCGTGGCACTGTTTGGAGAGGCTGAAGGCTATTGGCAAGTGTAACAGGACTTTTTGTTTTTTAACAATAGATGTTGTTAATTTGTTTTCGGTCATTCCGCATAGTGAAGGTATGGAAATGTTTTGTGATAGTTTATTGTTTAGTTCTAGTTTTGACAAAAGTAAGATCAACATCACTTGTGATTTGATGGAAACTGTTTTGAAAAATAATTTCATCAAATTTGAAGGTGAAATATATCAGCAGTGTTCTGGAGTTGCTATGGGTGCACAATGTGCGCCACCTTTCGCAAACCTTGTACTATTGGCATGGGAGAGAACTTGTATTTTTCAATCTAGATTTTGGGGGAAAGTAGTGTTGTATAATAGGTATCTGGATGATTTACTCATCTTATGGGATGGTGATGAGAGCAGTGTTATTGAGTTTATTGAATATATAAATTCTTCCACCAGTTTTCTACAATTTACTTATACATGCTGCGCTGATAAAGTGAATTATCTGGATTTGACTATTTTCAAGGATGGGGAAGGATTGGCTAGTACATTATACAGGAAAGACAGCTATTCCAACTCCTTTTTACATTTTTCCAGTTGCCACCCCTATTATCAAAAAAGAGGGGTGGCAAAGGGACAAATGGTACGGTTATCAAGGATAATTAGTGATGACGCCCTTTTCAAACAGGAAATGTACAAGCTTGTGGGTATGTTAATGGATAGGGGGTATCCACTTAATCTTTTACTAAAGGTGAAAAAGGAAGTAGTCAGGAAAAGGAATACTGTCTTTTTGCCTATATTGAGAAGTGAAGTAGATGTGGTGAGTAACATGGATTTGAAAAATATTGATAAGAGTATAGGGAAGGATAAATCATGTTTGATTCTCAATTACAATGAGAAGGCCACTGTTATTGCAGCATCGGTACGTGAAGTGTGGAATCACTGTTTAGATAATGTTACTAAGGATATTATTGGGAAGGCACCTAGGATCGTGTTCAGTAAAGGTGAAAATCTAAAAACAATCATGGAGAGAGTACCTAGAGTTAGGAAATCAAAAATGTCCAAGTGTGGTAGCTGTAGACTTTGTAGATTTATTAGTGAGGGTACACACTTGGTTATAAAAGGTTTTGATCGCACAATTGCCTGCCCTGGTCTGTGTAACTGTAATACAAAATATTTAGTTTATGTAGCTTCTTGCGTTACATGTGACGCATTCTACGTTGGGATGACCACACGTAGACTGCGTGACCGAATAAGTGAGCATGTACGTAGTATAAAAAACAAAGATTTACACAATGCTTTGTTTCTACATAGTTGTCAATGTAAGACTTTCAAAAAATTCTTGTTCTTTGTTATTGACAGAATTTATGAAGACCAAGGGGGTGATATTACCAATAAGGTGGCCCTATTAGAAGTTGAATGGCAGGTGAGATTAAATGCCATGAGGTTTCCTGGCATTAATGATTGTATATCTATCAAACCAGTTTTAAAACAAAAAGCAAGTTGCATTTAATCAAATGGGTGATTGTATTGTATTATGCTGTATGCATTGAATTTGTTTACAAAGTCATTCCTTTAAGATTTTCAGGTTGAAACATGTATATTTATATTTATATATTTATATGTTTTTTAATATAAAGGTTTATGGACATGAGATTATGAGGTATATTATTTTGCTGAATGGCTGTGATTTATTTAGTGTTTACATGTTTGCTTATTTACTTTCATTTTTTTTTTTTGTATTAGAACAGGTTCTGTATTTTTAAATAGGTTGAGGCAGTGCTTTGGCTCATTGGTGCATTTAAAAAATGTGATGTCATTGATTAACAAGTCTCAATTATTGTATATATATATGTTAATTGTGGTGTTCCAACCGACTCTGATGATGCCTTTTTAGGTGAAAGCGCTTAGTCGGTGGATGTTTTGGTCATTAAATTTTCCTGGTTTTTTATTGTTGGTCCTGGCGTTCTGTTTCACTGTTGTTGCCCTTCGCTATTTTTGCAATTCTGCTGTGCCCTTTTGTGGGGTTGCATATCCTGTTTATGTCCTTGTGAGGTATCCGATGGCTGCACTTACACTTGCCCCTTCTGGATGACATGAACAAGTATTAGAAAAACAATGACTGAAAGAAGGTTCCCCAACGAGGCACTTATCTGATTTCTCTAGAATCAGATGGCTGGGAAGGCAGGAACACCTGATGGTCGACTGGCGGCCTGAGAAGTTCTGAGTACTGGTGCGTGCAGATGTCACCTTTATGGCCCATGCTCTGCTCACCACATCAGATGTCCCATGTATCATACAATGACTGAAATCTTTTGTATACTGGCCGGACGTTTGGGTACCAATAGGAGAAAACCTAACTGTATAGAATACTTCAACATGTGAATAGAAGGACATATAAAGGTATTCATCCATAAAAAGCCAAATTTACTTATTAGTGAATGGAAAACTTTTAGGCCAGCTTCCATTCATGGTTGTCACATCTAACCTTGCTTAATTTGTTTGCCACTGTGTTCTTGTACATTGGGATGCAGATTGGCAGTAAGGTCAGTCCCAGCTGGGAAACCATTTCCAACATTGTTATTGACAACCTTTAAAGCTTGGATTCAAATAATTAAATTAAGTAAATTATTTAAGCCAAATAAACTGATTTACGTAATGCCCCTTGCTTACTTATAAACTATAGTGTGTTTCTGTGTAATGACTTTTAAAGTCTCTGGATGCAATACTGACCTGAATTCTCTTACAGACCCAGATCAGGGCCAACATTTCCTTCAGACTGACATATTTGTGAATCATGGAACTGTTCCATCTCATTTGCACTTTTAACTATGCTGATGATGCCCCTAAGGTGAAGTCTGAGGCACTCATGGTCTGGACCCATGCCCCTCTGGCACCATTATCTATATGCCCTGACTGCATCTACTTAATAGATCCACCATGAGAACTCCCTCCTGCAGAAGGCAGTTATTTTCTACAAAATGTGGTTCTGCTGTCAGCACAGAATTCTAAGGTACCACAGAACTTTTTACATATGCAGCCTGACTATGGAAACTACTAGAATTGTGGCCAATATGTGACAGTTGCATTCGTCTACAAAGTAAACCTTCAACTGTAGACCTTTACCCTTGGTTAGGTACAACTAGCCCTCCACTATATCTGACAAGCCGCTCCTAAAAAAGGATTAGCTTCTCTGGGACCTGGCAGATTCAGGGGGGACCAAGACTGCTTAGACAGTACACAACATACTTCAGGGACCTCTGAATGACCTTTATCAAAGATGCTTGAATAAGACATTCATCCAAGTAAGGATATGCAAATCCATTATGTCCTCAAATCAGCAAACACTAGAGTCAGATGCTTATGAACACCCACTTGGAAAGGTCAAACAGCATACATGTAAACTTGTAAAGAACCTATCACACCTAAAACCTTATGTAATTTCTATTATTCTTTTGAGTGGATGGGTATGTGAAAATGGGTGTTTTGAGGTCCAACACGATCACCAGTGGCTGGAGAGTTATCAGTGTGACCTTGATCAGCTCCAGCCACTCAATTAGAAAATCTAAAATGGCTCTACACAGGCCACCCTTCTTTGCTACTACACAGAGTCTGGAGGAAAAAAAAAAAAAAACTCTCTCCTCCTCCATGTTGCTCTGCAGGGAAGAAGTTGGACCAGGACAAGTCGGGATTAGAGAACCAGAGTGCTCACATAAAGGCAGGCATTGTCTTGACTTCTAGTCTGTACCCTTCTGAGGGTATCTCTCTTACCTTCTTGCTCAAAGTTAGGTTGAACAAGATGGTTTTGAACTTGGACAGCCTACCTCATTAGCAGGTGAGGATGGAGATGGGGGCTGAGAACGTACTCAGTAGTTGTAGCTTCCTTCTTTAGAGTAGGTGGACTTGCCTTCTCTCAACCCAGCCTTGCTTCCTGCCTCTGTCTCTGAGATACTCTCAAAGGCCACTTTTTGCCAAAACTCATTTTGTTTAGTCTACTTCCTGTAAAAGGACCACTGCACTGCTTGATAAATCTTGTCCTCCAGTTTTGGAAAATCTATTTGGATGGTGTATGCTGGAGTGCCTTCTGTGTGGAATCTGCATGTTTTCCCCGCGGTCGAGTGGCCTCCGAAAGACATGCGTGAATGGGCGTGCCTTCACTGAAGGTTGAGCGTCGGGCTGGCAACTCGGCACCATAAAAAAATCTACTGCCAATCATTAGCGGACCTGAGTTCCGCTGTGGCGACCCCTAACCGAGAAAAGCCGAAAAGACAAACAAACATTAAATTATCTCTATTCAGAGGGAATACAAGAAATGATCTTGTATCCTCTAGCCTCAGCTGCAATGTTAGCACATCATGTGACTACAGCAAACATCAGCTGTGTCATAACCTCCCCCATTATGACATAATTTCTGCCTTTAATGTCTAATTGGGCCAGTCTGCATAACATTTCTCTCAGTACTTCATCTGTGATCTCTGTAGTTACATGAGACCACCTACATGCTTAAGAATTAGACATCTAACAATAGCCCTGAATGTCAAGCTATAAGACGTAGACATCTTCATCTGAGCATGATCTAAGGCTCTTGGTCTCCTTACAGTTGAGAAGCCAACTATGTCCAATAGCCAGCTACGAACCCTACCAGATTCAAATGATCCCAGTACAGGCTCTACCATGGGGCTCATGTTTAGATATGTTTGTGTCTCCTGAGTCCCCATAAAACCTGCCTGTTTTTATTAGGAGCAACTGGATGGGAGCAGGAGTCTATGGACACTGGCTCAAAGACATGCCTAGAGGCCTGAAATACTGGGGTAACTACTACGGTCTTCAGTTCATCTATTTCCAGCAGGTTCAAATACCTTTTCATGGACTTCAAATCATTCTTGGAGGCTCACTGAAAATATTCTCTCAGGAGATATAATGTCTGGAAACATTCTTCAGAGGAAAGTCTGACCATATTGTTTACTTGTTTAAGTCATAGTCTATAGGTAACAAAATCTTTACGAAGAAGAATCTTTAACCATCCTCTTTTAAATCAATCTAAGGAATCTGAAGGGAGCCTTTGCCTGGGAGGGGGAGTTTACACTGGGGTGAAAGGCTGAGGTAGATGGGGGGTTAATCATCTGCTAAATGGACATGTACTCTTTCAAAACTTTTGAAACAAAGACTAATTATGGGGATGGTCTTATGGCCAATGTCTGGTCCTTATGAACTGGGCCTAGTTTAAAGGAAAAAGACAATTCTTCCCCATTTGAGAGGAGATCTCCTGTCACTTTGTCAAATAGGATTGTCTCTTGCACCCCATGAACTAAATGGCAGGCTTGTATCTAGGACTGATATAAATCAGCGGAAGAGGCCGATATTCACCAGGGATGGATGTGTGTATCAGGGGCTTAAGAACTTGCACCTGGCTGAGAGGATTCATAACAGATATCTCAAACTCCTCTCTGGAGGCCCAAACAGCATTATATGACACAGTCCAACTGTTTGGATCTAAAAGGGGTCAGGTTAGTTGAGCATGTAGTACATAGTGTGGGATTGGGATGTTCAAAAACAACTCACTAGATGCAATGTTCTCAACTCTTGGTGGGGGGTGAGGGCAAACAGGCCTCATACTCCTTGGTCATAAGTTCCTTTATGGTCAGTTTCTCTAGCCATTCCATCCTTTTATGTCTCTCATCTTCCTTGGGAGACTTTCTAGGTCATTGGTTACCAGTGAGGGGGGCTCTTCCTTGCTTCAGATGGAAATCCCACACACAGAAAAGGTCTTAAAACCTTTTTCAGTTGAGGCAAACATTCAAAGATGCCACACGACAAAGCAACAGCATCTTTTGAAAACCATGCAGAGCTCATAGGAGAAAACTTCATTCTCTTCTCCTAAGCACAAAAGTCATTGCAAATGGACGTCTGTTGGTGGAATTTGACTTTGGAATGCTAGCTAATTTTTTCAGCCTAATTCTATTTAGCTAATCAGAATTTTTCTCACACCATCATACATCTGCAATATCTAAGATTTAGAAGTAAACTTTCCTAAACGGAGCACTTAAGCTAGAGAAGCTACCTGGAAGGGACTGACGGACAGAGGGAATGGCAATCTCTTCATTCGTACAACAAAACTGAAAAATTGCAAAATCTAATCCTCTTGTTAGCCATTAAGTGACTGTTGCCTAGGAGACCTCAGCTCACTGGCACACCTGCAAAAGCTCAGCATGTCAGGCCAGCAGGACAGACAGCCTTTCACTAATTTCGCTAGATAATTATTCACACTGAATCACCAGTCCCTAAAAAAAAATCCATCACTGGGTCAATTTAATACATGGTACAGCTGTAGCGTTGTTACATCACAGCAAGAGATTCTCCCGTTCCATTCTCGGCTTGGGAGTGCCTTCTGTGCGGAGTCTGCATGTCCTCCCCGCAGTTGGGTAGCGTTCGAAAGACATGCGTGCGTAAATGGGTGTGCCTTCGTTGAAGGTTGGGTGTTGAGCTGGCACCTCGGCATTTCGTAAAAAAAAAAAAAATTTACTGCCAATCATTAGCGGACTGGAGTTCCGCTGTGGCGACCCCTTACCGGGAAAAAGCTGAAAGACAAACAACAACAAGTTAGGATAATCAAAGTATCTGTTCAGAGTGCGTTCAGTGTGAGGTTTAATTATTGACTAGTTTACGTGGTCAATACTTCATTTTTATTTCTATAATGCATGGTCAGTTGTGAGTCTCTGCCATTAAGGGAAGCTGACAGAAGGAAGCCATGTCTGCACCAGAACTGCCAAACAACACACCTCTGTCAAAGATGCACTTGGGGAACAGCATACTAGAAACTGCAGCACAAAGAGGTTACGTTTTTGCACTACACAGAAAAATGACAAAACAGAAGAAAAGCAACACTACCAACTCATATTCTGTGTCCCCGTGTCACCGAAGCACCTAGTTTACAAATAGTGAATGACTGGAATGGGTCACCTCAACAAACATACAAAAGACAGACAGGTTTCAAATCAACAGATGGACTACCAACCAAACATATCAACACATAAGAAATCCAATAGCTGACAGATGACCACAAGACAAATATTATATAACAAGCAACTGATGTCGTAAGAGACCAACACCATAAAGACAAATGTATGGAAATGTACACTGTTCAAAACCTGTTTTACATGTAATGAAAGCAACTCATTGAAACAGACAACTTAGAGAATGGTGTGATTAGCAGACGGTCAAGACAAGACTGGAACATCCAACGTGATAGAAATAGCAAAACTAGAAAAAGAGATTTGTTGATAGGGATGTCGGCAATTAGGGCTACAGAGAATATAGAAAAGGGGGGCAGGAATTAACTGGAGAAAAAGTACAGTTTTGTATCTACCATAAATGTAGATGTCCGATAGGAATGCATCTGCAGTCCTTACAAATGGGTAGTCCTGTCGTCAGGCAGCCCTTCGGTCGGCCGGATTCCAAAGTCTGGGTCTGGCTTCGGCTGGTATCGCACTTCACCCGACGTCATCGCTGCAGTTTTTCGGGTATAAAGGCATCAGCCGACGCCATTTTCCTCAGTGTTTCTTGCCCCAGATGCCAGGTGCCCTCTTGGATGGCTAAATTTGGATAAATGCCAATGTTTCCAAATAGTAGAGAGCAAACACATAAAATAAGCATGTATGTACATATATACAAACAAATACACCATAATAGATCACCCCCAAGCTAGCTGAAGGATGGCAAATACCCTAGGAGTACCACAGAGAAGAAGGTGGGTGGGTAATCCTGACTGCAGATGCATTCCTATCGGACATCTACATTTATGGTAGGTACAAAACTGTACTATGTCCTTCAAGGATGCATCTGCAGTCCTTACAAATGGGTAGAATACCATAGCTAAACTAGGGAGGAGGAAAAAGGAGAGATTATGGTGTAGTTAGGCTCCCTTGCAAAACAGCAGTGGCAAACCTGCTCGGGATCTAGAGTATAAAGGTAAATTGTAATGCTTGGCAAATGTATGCATGGAGGTCCAAGTAGCAGCCTCTATAATGTCCTTGGTAGCCACTCCTCGTAAGAAAGCTGTGGTAGTGGCTGTAGCCCTTGTGGAGTGAGGCCTGATGTTCTCTGGAGTTTTCTTTCCATGGTAGGAGTAACAAAATCTAATGCAATTTCCTATCCATTTGGAGATTGTCAGTTTTGAAATTGGTTTTCCTTCCTTTCCTGTTGCATATGCTACCAGAAGCTGGTCAGTTTTTCTATTGGACTTGGTCCTGTCCAAGTAGTAGCGTAATTGTCTATGTACATCCAAGGTATGCAAGAGTCTTTCTCCCCTGTTCTGTGGGTTGGGGAAGAATGTAGGTAGGTGGATAGCCTGATTTAAAGACACTCTGGATACCACCTTAGGCATAAATGTAGGATTTGTTCTCATGGACACTCTATCTTGATGGAAGATCAGGAAGGGTTGCACTGCCATTAATGCCTGTAGTTCAGAGACCCTTCTTGCTGAGGTGATTGCCAGCAGAAAAGCAGTCTTCCAGGATAAGTATTGTAATTCTGCTGTTGCTGCTGGTTCGAAAGGGGGAAGTGTCAATTTTTCTAGCACAAAGTTTAAGTCCCATGCTGGCAATGGTGGTTTCCTGGGAGGTTTTACATTTTTAATTCCTCTCAGAAACTGTCTGAGCAGAGGATGAGAGAAGACAGAAGGATCCAAGCTGTATTCTGCTGAAATAGCTGATGCATGTATCTTGATGGAAGAATAGGACAGGCCTGTATGGAAGAGCTCTGCCAAGTACTCCAGGATGTTGGCTATGTTTACCAGTGCCACATCTTCTCCCTTTGCAGTACTCCAAATGAGATATCTTTTCCATTTTGCTGCATAATTCTTTCTTGTTGAAGGTCTACGAGCCTCAAGGATTATGTCTTTAACCCTTTGGGATAAATTTGGGTTAATTGCTCTTATGTAATGTTCCAGGCAGTTAGCTGCAGAGTTTTCAGGTTTGGATGCAGGATGTTGTAGTTGTTCTGTGTTAACAGTAATGGGATCAGGGGTAGTGTCCATATTTGTTCCCGAGACATGCTCCTCAGCAATAGGTACCAATGTTGTCTTGGCCAGTCTGGAGCTATCAGAATGATCCTTGGACGTTCCTCTTTGATCTTCAAAAGCACCTTGTGCATCAAAGGAAGTGGTGGGAATGCGTATGCTGTCAGGTTTTCCAACTGAAAGATAGGAGTCCACCTTCCAAGCAAGTGGGTGGTACATCCTTGTGCAGAATTTCTTTAGCTGGTGATTGAGTGGGATGCAAATAAGTCTATTTGTGGTAATCCCCATTCTCTTGTGATGGCTTTGAAGATGTCCGGATGCAGCATCCATTCGTGGGCATCTGTGGTAGTTCTGCTTAATATGTCTGCTAGAATGTTTTCTTTTCCCGGTACAAAATTGCTTGTAACTGAATGTTGTAGCTCAGAGCCACATCCCATAGGTCCAGTGCCAGCCGGCATAGAGGATATGAATGTGTGCCTCCCTGTTTGTTGATGTACCACATAACTGTGGTGTTGTCTGTCCTTATCATCAACTGACCTTCTTGGAGAAATGGTCTGAATGACTGGATTGCCAATTTTACTGCCAGCATTTCCTTTAGATTTATGTGCAGGCGCAGCTGGTCTTGAATCCATAAGCCTTGTATGCACTTGCCCAGCATGTGTGCCCCCAACCGAGGTCTGAGGCATCTGTCGTGATGGTTTGGCTTGGTTGACTGTTGCAGAAGGGCAATCCTGTGTTTGATTGACAGGCCTGAGCCCACCATAGGAACTCTTGCTTCAGGCATGGGATTATTGGAATTTTGGTTTCTAGGCTGTGCTTGTGTTGGGACCACAAATTCTTTAGGTACCACTGTAGCTTTCTCATATGCAGTCTGGCATGAGGGACCAGAATTATGCAGGATGCCATGAAGCCTAGGGCTTGTAGTACTTTTCTTGCAGTTAGATGGTTCTGCTTTGTTAGTTGCTCTTTCTTTTCTGCAGTTAGGAATGCCATTTGTTTTGATGTGTCCAGCTCTGCACCCAGAAAGGTTATTCTTTGGGATGGAATCAGCCTTGACTTTTTTATATTGACTGTATATCCCAGGGCTTGCAGCAGGTAAATGACTCTTTGTAAGTCTTCTGTTAGCTTGCTTTTGTTGTCCGCTTGTATCAGTCAGTCATCCAGGTAGGGATAAATTTGGATCCCCTGAAGTCTGCAATGAGCAATTACTGATGCCAGGCATTTCGTGAACACTCTGGGTGCAGTAGATAAGCCAAAGGGCAATGCTGAGAATTGATAATGCTCTGATCCTGCAAGAAATCTGAGGTATCTTCTGCAAATTGGTCGTATGGGGACGTGCAGGTATGCCTCCTTGAGATCTAGAGTTACCAGCCAAGACTCCTTGCCCAGCATGGGAAGAAGCTGCTGTAGGGTCAGCATTTTGAATTTTGGAACAATGAGGAATGTGTTTAAAGCGGACAGGTCGAGAATAGGCCTCCATTTGCTCTCTTTTCTTGGTACCAGGAAGAGTCTGGAGTAAAATCCCTTTCCTTGTTCCATAGATGGTACCTTTTCCACAGCTCTCATTCTTAATAGTTGAGATATTTGCTTTAGAGCTTCTGCCCTTTGAGTAGGTGGTAGGTTTGGCATTCCTCTCTTTCCTGGTAGAGTATGGAAATGGAACCTGTAACCTTGGTCTATAGTTTGCAAAATCCATTTTTCCCTTGTGATGCAATGCCAGTTCTTTGAAAATAAGGTTAGCTTTCCGCCTAAGGGTGCTTCCAGTTGTTCCCTGGTAGGCGGTGCCACAGCCAAGTCACTGTGATTGTGCTGTTGTAGTGGTGGTGGCTGTGTCCGTGCCTCGCTGGTTGTTACCTTGCCACTGGCGTCCCCTGTAGGCACCCCTGGATTGGTTTCTGCCTCTTGAACGCCTATTCCTGCCTCTCTGTGTCTTAGAGGAGTCCAGAAAGGACCAATTCTTGGAGGGCCAGTTCCTGCTAAACCTTGGAGGTTGAACCTGCAAGAAATCTTTCACTGTTTGTACAGATTTCGCCTTCTCTTCCATCTTTTTTAGTACCTGCTGTGCAGGGGAACCAAATAAATTGACCTTGTCCATGGGTGCATCCAAAAGCTTTGATTTGACATGGTCTGGTAATGCCTGCTCTTTCAACCATGCATGTCTCCTGATAACTGTGCCAGTCATGGCTGATCTAAAGGAAGCCTCCAGTGCATCATAGCCACATTTTAAAGAATGGTTACTAACCTGCTGTATGTTATGTACCATTTCCTGAACATATTTTTATCTAAAGATTCTTCAGAGGACAGCTTTTTAGTTAACTGGTCAAGCATAAACTCTTGATATTGAATCATATGAAATTGGCAGTTCAAAGCCCTAGCTGACAAAGTAGCAGAGGTGTAAACTTTTACCCCATCTCTCTAAGGACCTGGATTCCCTTTCAGAGGGAGGGTTTTAGTAGATGTAGCTGCTACAGCTTTAGGGCCCTGGGAGATAGTCTCTGGATCTGCAAAGGAGCCTTGTATAAATGGTGATGAGTGTCCGGGACCCTGTAGAACCTATCGGGCTTAGCAGGGGCGCGAGGTAATGAATCAGGAGCAGTGCAAGCATCATTAAATGCATCATCTACAACAGAAAGAACTGGAGGTATAGCTAAAGGCCTATGTTGTGGCAAATGTAGAAAGGTTCTAAGCCTTTTCTGGAGTCTGAGAAATCTTGGCCCTGCCACTGAAATTGTTCCCTCATAGCATGCAAGGTTTCCCCAAAGGAAAATTCCTCAGGTGGAGAGGCTGAAGGAATGGACTCTTCAGCATCAGAGTCTTCGTAAGGGGAATAAGGAGCCTCAGGAGGGTCTGTATGTTCTGAGTCATCAGAGGAATCATCTGTGGATACTGGCTCAGGGGCTCTGCTCTAGGCCTCTTCTCTGGAGGTGGATGAGAGGTCCTGTCTGGATGAGGCTGGGATCCACGAATTAAAGAAATGAGATCCTCAGCCAAAGAAAGCATATGGGAACTGGTGCTGGGCCTGTGAGGGGGGTTTGGCAGGCACCGTTTTGAAGCTTGGGCTGCTTTAGCCCTGGCAAAGGCCTTAATAGACATGGCTGCAGGAGGCCTAGCAGCTCCACGTGCAGGGGTTGAAATATCCAAGGGAATAGTGTCTGATAATTCCTGAGAAAGCGCAACAGAAGGTTGGATTTCAGCCGATTCTACCAGGTTAGAAGAGGCCTCGGTAGAAGGCATGGTTTCGGCTGAAGAAAGAACCGCTTGCTCGGTTTGGCCGAAACCGAGACACTGCAGTTTTGCTTAACCGCGGTTTCGGCCGAAACCGCGGACCGTGAGTGTCGGTCCTTTTCTTTGCGTTTTTTGGTAATTTGTGTAGTTGGAGGATCCGACGGCATAATATAGGCAAAATCAGAGCCGAAAAACTGCTCAGCAAACTCGAGCGGCGTCTAAGCGTCCGTCGGTTAAAAGAAGCACAGGCTAGACAAGCTGCTACGTCGTGGTCTGGGCCTAAACAAGGTAAGCAGTAGGAGTGGAAATCTTTATGAGGTATTTGTTTCCCACCAGTTAAACAGTTATTCACTTTTTCTGACATCGGCTGAGGCAAGAAAGAGTCCCCAAGGGGGTACTTAGCTTTAGAAGTCTTGGTAGTATTCGGTAGTAGTAATCTCTGGATCTGACCGACCGGCACTTGCGAACAGCTTCTGCTTCGGGCGCCACGCGGCAAGAAAGACTGAGGAAAATGGCGTCGGCTGATGCCTTTATACCCGAAAAACTGCAGCGATGACGTCGGGAGAAGTGCGATACCAGCCGAAGCCAGACCCAGACTTTGGAATCCGGCCGACCGAAGGGCTGCCTGATGACAGGACTACCCATTTGTAAGGACTGCAGATGCATCCTTGAAGGACATCTGGCAAAGGAACCAGGGAACTGGGAGCAAATAACCAAAGAGGGAAAGGTAATAGAATGGGAAGAAGGCTTGAACTGCAGGCTGGAGACTGCCTCTCCAACAGGAATTGATATCAGAATATAGGCAAAGAGAAAGGGATAGGGGAATCCTAACTCAAAGACCTGTTCTGATAAAGTTTTTAGTAGAATCTAGACCAGAAGTTGTTGTTAAAAAAGAAAAAAAATAGCTGGGCATATAAAATATTGCACAATAACTATAAGAATCAATCAGGGGAGGTTAGAAGAGAGACTGGATACGCAGTTTACAATACAACAATGGGAGGACATGTGCAAATATGCAACAAAGTCTAGAAGATTTAGGATTCTTGCTCAGAAGTGTTTTTTTTTCTCAGGTAGATGACAAATATTGGAGGTGTGGTGAAGAAGAAATAGGTAACTGGGAACATATGCTTTGGGAGTGTAACGAGTTGACATACTTTAAAAATCCCCTACAGAGTACTCTGTCAGAAATATTGGGTGAGCAAATGGAAGTAACTAAGGAAAGTATTTTTTTCAGCTGAGAGAGGATCTGAATTCCCTAGACATAGTAACGGTTTGTTAAGTTTAACTATGGTGGCTGCCAAAAAAAAGCTATTACTATAAAAGTGAAATGAAAGTCTAAACCAACTGTATTTGAAGTACTGAATATTGCAACAGAAATAAAATAAATGGAAGGAAGATCTTTAGAAAAGGGTAGTAGCATATTACATATTAGAAATGGAATTGTAGGACAATACATGCAGAATAACATTTCTGAAGAAGAGTGAGGACTAAAGGAAGGTAGGAATTGATCAATTTATAGAATGTTAGGTTGATGATAAATAAAGAACACATGTAATGTATAATGCCTGCTATTAGGAATATGTTAATATGGCTTGTTTTCTTTTCAATAAAAAGAATGTTTGCCTGTGTCTTAAGTGATAATTCAATAAAGGTGTTCAAAAAGAAATAGCAAAATGGAATCTTCAAACTGTAAAGTAAACAATTCTTAAATAAACATAATTTAATGACAAAAAGACAGCATGGCCTGACAATCACAGCCATCTTTAGCTCCATATTCAAATTCAGATTCTAGTATGTGTAAGTGAATCTTTCGAAAAGGTGGCGAGAGCATAGAGAGTGCATGCCAAGTGAGCAACACCTAATCCAATATTGATGAAATAAACACATAAATAACAAAACTCAATACAAGAAAGCCACCATCACCGAAAATTCACAAAACCACAATTAAAACAAGTTTCTGCAGAGGTCAGCCCCCCTCATCTTAAGTATGCACCTAACGCTATGATTAACTAAAATGCTCATCGTGCATATTAACTGATCAATGCTGGTTGGTCAATTAAAAAGACAGTGAGAAAATGTGACACACATAAGAGTACAGCCACAATGAGAAAGACGGCATTATTAGCATGTTTCTGAAGTCTACACTGTGCTGTCAGACCTGACTGTGCTAGTATTCCCCTTAGTTCCCCTACATCTCATTAGCAAAGGACACCTACATTCAAAAGCAGACACATTCGGACACCCATGTACATGGGAGTGCACAGACAGACAGATATATATCCACCCATGCATAAGACTTACAAATCCCCACCCTGACACTTTTGTTGAACTTACCTGTAACATGAGTACTCCATACGAGTCAGTGATTGACCACAGTGTTTTTATGTCAGTCATTTTTTCCTCCTGGAGTAAAATTTTGCTCGGCCACTTGGTCAAGCAAATTAGGAACCACAGAAATGTCTGGAGAGAGCACATGGCTAATTAGCACTAGTCAATATCCTGGACATCTACATTAGTATGAAGTTTCAGCCACGACATTGCTTTCTGCACTGAGGGCAAGAGTGAGGGGAAAATTTCAGTGACAGACTGTCTTAGTGTGACATTGAAAACTTCCAAATTAAGGCTTCTGAATCAAGTAAAACCTTTCTAAATCTCAAGATATTATTTCCCACAAATACAAAAAAGGGCAAAGACCACTGACACTAAAAACACATCCAAAACACATCCTGCTCACCATCTGCACCAGTGCAGTACATTAAACATTAAAATCAAACTGAAACTGCATTTGCAACAAGATAAAAACACTAATTAAGGCTTCTGTATCATGTAAAGCCTTTCTAAATCTCTGGATATTTGTTCACACAACTATAAAAAGGGCAAAGACCACTAGAACACAAAAAAAGTGTCCTGCTCTTCCTCTGCAGCAGTGCAGTTACACTAACTCGGAAAATCAAACTACAATGTATTTCCAACAAAATAAGAAACACTAACTACAATCTCTCTCACACCCAAATCCTCCAAAATGACCGATACAGTGAGGAAACACATGAAAACATTTTAGTTTTCTCATTAAAACCAATGAAAAAAATGATGATTTTTGAAACTAGAATTTGGTGTTATCTCCTAAGCTAAAGGATTCATCAAACATGACTGTGATTAAACCACACAGATGATTCAAAGGTATGTCCTGGCTTTCTGCCTGAATTAAACAATCGTCCAGGTATGGGTATATTTGAATATTTCTTTGCCTGCAAAATGCAATGACTGGAGCTAGGCACTTTGTGAATAACCTGGGCACAGTAGATAAGCCAAAAAGCAGTGCACAAAACTGATAGTGCATGTAGCCTGCTTTGAAGCGTAGGTATCTTCTGCAGGATTCCCTGATTGGGATGTGCAGGTATGCTTCCTTTAAATCTAGTGTTGCCAACCAGGCGCCTTTGCCTAGCATAGGGGGCAACTGGTGAAGACTCAGCATCTTGAATTTTGGAATCACCAAAAAGGTGCTTAGAGTGGACAGGTCCAGGATAGGATGCCATGAACTGTCTTTTCTGGGTACCAGGAAAAGTCTGGAGTAGAAACCTTGTCCCTTTTCCTCTTCTGGTACAAACTGAATAGCTCCCATGCTTAAGAGAGAAAGTACGTGCTTTTGGGCCTCTGCCCACTGATTTGGGGGTATATCTGGCAATCCGCTTGGTGTTGGTAACGTGTGGAAGTGAAATCTGTATCCCTGGGACACTACATTTAAAACCCATTTGTCCTGGTTAATAAGTTCCCAGTTCTTTGCATGAAGAGCAATCTATCCCCCCAAAGGGGCAGTCAGTTGAGAAGTGCTTGGAAGTTTTAAAAAGAAGTCACTGAGACAGTTTACCATAGGGAGGAGTTTTATTACTCCCAGATTTGGAAGTAGAAGCCCCCCCACTGCTTAGTCCTGTGCGTACCCTGGGACTGAAGCCTGGGAGCTCTGCTGGATCTGGGTTTGGACTGACATGGTCTGAAAGAAGCAGGAAAGGACCAATTCTTGGGAGGCCAATGCCTACTAAACCTTGGAGGTTGCACTTGTAAAAAATCTTTAACAGTTTGCATAGATTTAGCTTTTTCCTCCATCTTTTCAAGAACAACTTCTGCCTTGTTGCCAAACAGGCGGTCCTGGTTTAAGAGAGCATCCAGTAATTTAGCTTTAACATGATCTAGTAAGGATTGCTCCTTAAGCCAAGCATGCCTTCTAAGTACAGACCCAGTCACAGCAGCCCTGCAAGAAGCCTCTAGTGAATCAAAACCACATTGCAAAGTATGTTTTCCAACTTGTTCAGCCGAATGCAGTAAATCTGTATTTTCAGCATAATCAGGAATCAATATCATTTTCTGTTTAAGCAATCCAGTAATATGCTGCTGATACTTTAACATATGAAACTGGCAGTTTAAGGCCCCAATGACCAAAGTTGCAGAAGTGTATACCTTCTTACCCCACCTATCCAGCACCCTGGAGTCTCTATCAGAGAGGATAGGATTTTTGCCAGTAGTAGCTTTAATGCCATTGGGTCCCTGTGAAATGGTCTCAGGATCCGCAGTAGGATTTTTAAAAAGGAACTTGTGAGAGTCAGGGAACCTGTAATATCTATCAAGTTTTCTGGGAGCAGGAGGTAAAGAGTCAGGGGCCAAGCTAGATTCCGAAAAAGCTTCAACAATGTCTAGAACAGGAGGTACAGCTAAAGGCCAGTGCTGGGGCAGTAGTAAGAAATCCCTAAGCCTCTTTATAGAATCAGAGAAATCCTGACATTCCCAATGAAAATGCTCCCTGAGAGTATAAAAGGTTTCACCAAAAGAGAAATCCTCTGGGGGAGAAGCAGAGGTAATAGAGTCCTCAGCATCAGAATCCTCATAGGTAGATAAGGGTAAATCCTGGACATCAGAGGAAACAGAAAATTCAGACTCCTGGTCAGAAGTATCATAAGCAAACTCAGTCCAAGGTCTCTTAGAGGAGGAAGGCTGGCTTCCCCTGATTAAAGTAATAAGGTCTTCAGCCATTCTTATCATTTGTTTTTCAGTCATAGAGGCCAGACCATCCGGTCTGGGCGTCAGTTTTCTAGGCATGGTTTGAGTTTTAGGCCTTGAAGAAGAAGATGGCATCGGTTTAATACGCAAGTTAGTAGGCCTGAATACACCCTCAGAAGCCGGTGCCTTCACAGTGGCTCTGGACCCATCCAAGGTAGAGACACCCACAGGTTCCACAGTTGAAGCATTTCGCGGCATACTGGACTCCGAATGGGTCTCAGTAGAGGCCTGCGAATCTGAAGTAGCGGGTATCAGGGGCTGCTAAAGCACCTTACTGAGTACCGGCGAACTGGCGACTGGCTTAGGAGAAGCATCGTCTGCAGCTTTGGACCTAGGCGGCCTGTCTGTCTTTATCTTTGCATTTTTTCGGAATGTTGGTAGTCGGATGGCTTACTGAAGACATATCAGGATAATTGAACCGAGCACCAAAATATTTAGAAGCGAAAATATACCGACGACGGATAGTTTGTGCTTTAAATAAGGCACAAAACCGATAGTGAGGTACGTCGTGGTCAGGGCCTAGATAAGGAATACAGTACGAATTAAAATCTTTATGAGGTATTTGCTTTCCACAAGTAATGCAATTATTTACTTTTACTGACATTGGTTTAGAGCAAGAAAAACATTCCCCAACGGGGTACTTAGCTTTTAGTTGAAGACTTCGGTTCTGAAACTCGAAAATGAAAATTTCAGGAGTCGGCCGACCAGCACTTGTGAGCTGCTTCTGCTTCAGGCACCGCACGGCAAGAAAGACTGATGTAATGGCATCAGCTGCATGTTTTATACCCCTGACGACCTGACGTCATGGAAGAAGGGACAGCAACCGATGCAGGACCCAAGACTTTGTTAATCAGGCGACTGAGGGCTACTGCAAGCAGATAACCCAACAGTGAAACACGAAGAACATCTCACCACTGCTCTGCCCTTCAACAACTCAACTGGTTTGAACTCCCCCATCTCCTTCCCTATAACCAACTCATACTAACCTATAAGATATTCTACTACCCTGAAAAACCCTCTGCATTACAAAACCTACTACACACTCACACCAGCACTAGGGTACTATGCTCCAACAACAAACCACTGTTTCATGTCACTAAGTCCAGTAACTCTTCAGGGGCCTCCCTTAAACACTCACACCAGCACTAGGGTACTACGCTCCAACAACAAATCACTTCTTCAGGTCACTAAGTCCAGTAACTCTGCAGGGGCCTCTCTTACACACTCACACCAGCACTAGGGTACTACGCTCCAACAACAAACCACTTCTTCAGGTCACTAACTCCAGTAACTCTGCAGAAGCCTCCCTATATTCTAACTATATCGCTAAAAAATAAATAAAATAAATTGTTCCACTGTACTCAGTGTGTATCTGACTAGGCATATGCAGCAAACAGAACTCTCAAAGAGATTTCTCACAAAACTAAACCAAGCTGATAACCACATGGAATACAAAGACCACCTCAAATCCTTATCTTTATACTCAGCATTCTACAGACTACGGAGAGGTGATCTGTGCCTGGCTCGCAAGGCATCATCTGATCTAGTACTTCCATGATCCTATTCAAATGCAATCTGGACCAATGGATGGGAAAATCGGAACATTACCTCTGGACTGGCGCAGATCTAGGACAGACAGCTTGCAAAAACTCTGCCACCTAAACCCAACTAGATGCCCCTGGGTAATGTATCAGGTCATTTACAAATAGGCAAACATGACTAGGCTAGGGCAGTTAGTAATCACCTATGAACATATCTGTCTTAACAACACAGATATTTCTTGCACATCAGTACAGATCTTGCATACAGTTTACTTAATACAACCAAGGGATTAATATAAGAGGGGAAATATTATGGGTTGGGTACAAAAACATGGGACAAAATAACAGAAGGAAAACTAAAAAGCTGAAAAGGGGTACGATTTTAAAGGAGGTCTTTAGAAGGTTGAGGATGTGGGAAATTAGGGAAAAACAAGCTATGGCACATAAATATAATGCTGTTGTGTTATGAAATACAGACATTGAAAGGTTTGCAAAAAAATAGAAAAGCAGATTAGAAAGGAAAAATGATATCAGTGGAAGTATCTTCTTTTAACATTAGGGCACATATAGATACCAGATAAGGAGAACATTTACTGCAGGCATTGAGGAGGAGTAGGGCAAGTGAGCTAATTATCAATAAAAAGGCAAAATCCCAGTGTATCCCAGGCATCTCTACCATCCAGACCATGAATTTCACAACAATGAAAGAAAGGCGAGCTTGCTAAAGTATAGGCATGATGATAACATGCTCAGCTACATCAAGTCCAATCAGAAGTCATGGTCATCCAAAGGAAGAAAGTAATGAAGACCCCAGGGATGATCTGATGCTGGTTGCTGTACACCCAATGGGCAGCAATCACCAAAACTGAGAAGGGCAAAAAGTACAGTTTTGTACCTACCATAAATGTAGATGTTCGAGGATCCACATTGCTGCAGTCCTTACTATTGGGTAGTCCGCTGTCCAGTCGGCCCGAATACCAGAGTATATGGCTGACGTCGGTCAGGGCGCATTAGACTGACGTCAGTACGTCAGGGTACTAATGCGCATGACCGACGTCATATCCTCAGTCTTTTCTTGCCCCAGATGTCAGAAGACCCTAAAAAGACAAGGCCCAAAATACCTGCACCAAAAATATGTACATTATATACAAAAATATCAGCAGATAACCTCACCTACACAACCACCCCCAAACACAGAGGGGAAGGAGGGAGGGTAAATTGGACTGCAGCAATGTGGATCCTCGAACATCTACATTTATGGTAGGTACAAAACTGTACTATGTTCTTAGTTCCACATTGCTGCAGTCCTTACTATTGGGTAGAATCCCAAAGCAGAGGTAAGGGAGGCTGGCAAATCATAAAGAAGCAGGAGCTGACAACATGCCTTGCAAAATAGCTGTGGCAAAACCAGCCCTAGACTTAGAGTAGAGAGGAAGGTGATAATGCTTAGAGAAAGTATGCACTGAACTCCAAGTAGCTGCCTCCAAAATATCCTTTGTTGCCACCCCCCTTAGAAATGCTGTTGAAGTGGCAGTAGCCCTAGTGGAATGAGGCCTAATCCCAGCTGGAATCTCCTTGCCATGATGGGAATAACAAAATGCAATGCAAAACCCAATCCACCTAGAAATAGTCTGTTTTGACACAGGCTTGCCCTGTGAACTCAAAGCAAAAGAAACAAACAACTGCTGAGACTGCCTAAAATCCTTAGTCCTGCTTAAATAATAACGCAATTGCCTGTGTACATCTAAAGTGTGCAAAATCTTTTCCCCTTTATTTTGGGGGTCTGCATAAAAAGTAGGCAAATGAATAGTTTGGTTTAAAGCCACACTAGAAACCACCTTAGGCATAAAGGAAGGATTAGTACGTAATGATACCCTATCCTTATGGAACATCAAAAAGGGCTCTACTGCCATAAGGGCCTGCAACTCAGACACCCTTCTTGCAGAAGTAATAGCCAACAGAAAAGCAGTCTTCCATGACAAGTATTTCAATTCAGCAGTAGCCGCAGGCTCAAAAGGTTGTAGAGTAAGTTTCTCCAACACAAAATTGAGATCCCAAGCAGGAGTAGGAGCTCTACGTGGGGGTCTTATATTCTTTGCCCCTCTAAGAAACTGCTTGAACAAAGGATGCGAAAACAATGGTGGGTCACAATCATAGTGAGCTGAAATTGCTGCAGCATGAATCTTAATGGAAGAGAAGGACAAACCTTTGTCCAATAACTCAGTAAGATATTGAAGAGCCACACTCAAATTAGGCTCAGAAATCTCCAAATTCTTTGCTGCACTCCAAAATAAAAATCTCTTCCATTTTCCGGCGTACACTTTCCTTGTACTAGGTCTTCTAGCTTCCATAATCACATTTAAAACTTGTTGAGGAAGTTGAGACCGGCTGTCTTTCAAAACAGAATATGCCATGCTGTTAGATGAAGAGAGCGAAGCTTGACATTGAGCAGGTGGCCTTCTCTCTGAGACAACAGGTGCGGAATCAAGGGTAAAGGCCATGGAGGCTTCTTTACTAGACTCCTCAGTAATGGGTACCAGTGCTGCGAGGCCAATCTGGAGCTATTAAAATCATCCTTGGCTTGTCTTGTCTGACTTTTAGAAGCACCTTTGGAAGAAGAGGCAGAGGTGGAAAGCATACACATGAAGATTTTTCCAACTGAAAGAAAGAGCATCCACTTTCCAAGCTGTGTGATGTAACCTCTTTGTGCAAAACTTTGGCAGCTGGTGGTTTAGTGGAGAAGCGAACAGATCTATGTCTGGAGTTCCCCAGGACACTGTCAACCTTTGAAATACATGAAGATCCAGTTTCCACTCGTGGGGATCCATGATTTGTCTGCTTAACACATCTGCTAAGGAATTCTGTGCTCCTGGCAGAAACCTTGCCTGAAGAGTTAGTTGCAAGCTGAGCGCAGTCTCCCATAAAATCATTGCTTGCCTGCACAATGGGTAAGAATGTGTTCCCCCTTGTTTGTTGATGTACCACATGACAGTTGTATTGTCTGTCAGAATCAACACCTGCCCTGGAAGAAGCAACTCCTTGAAAGCCATTAATGCAAACTGGACTGCTAACATCTCCTTCATGTTGATATGTAGATGCTGTAGTCTGGCAGGCCACTTGTCTTGTATCCACTTTCCATTTAGATGAGCTCCCCAAGCAATGTCCGAGGCATCTGTCGTTAAAATCTGACTCGCCTCTGGCCGGGTCACAGAGAGTCCCTTGTTTAGGTGACATTCCTGAGCCCACCACAAAAATTCTTTCTGAAGGCAAGGTATTATTTGAATGACAGTGTCCAAATCCTGGCAGTGCTGTGTCCATACATATTTGAGATACCATTGTAGCTTCCTCATATGCAGTTTGGCATTGGGAAGCACCAGAATACAAGATGCCATGAACCCTAATGCTTGAAGGACTGTCCTTGCAGTCAGCACGGACTGATGAGATAGTTGATGGAAGTAAAGTGATAGACTCTTTTGTTTGTCCGGGGTTAAAAAGGCCATCTGGGCTGCTGTATTCAGTCTCACACCCAGAAAGCACATGTCTTGAGAGGGTACTAGACTGGACTTTATTTCGTTCACAGAATACCCTAGGCATCTTAGCACTGCTATAACATATTCCAGATGCTGTAGAAGGTCTTCCCTGTCTTGAGCCAGAATCAGGCAGTCGTCCAAGTAAGGATAGATTTGAATTCCTTGTAGCCTGAAGTAAGCTATCACTGGAGCCAGAACCTTTGTGAATACTCTGGGCAGTAGATAAGCCAAAGGGCAATGCAGAGAACTGATAATGAGAATTTCCAGCTCGAAACCGCAGATACTTCCTGCAACTTAGCCTTATAGGCACATGAAGGTAAGCTTCCTTGAGATCTAAAGTTACCATCCAGTGATCTTTGCCCAGCAGAGGTAAAAGCTGTTGTAACGTCAACATCTTGAACTTGGGAATGTCCAGATAAGTGTTGAGGAGAGATAAATCCAAAATTGGTCTCCACGTGTTCCCCTTCTTTGGTACTAGGAACAGGCGAGAATAAAATCCTAGGCCCCTTTCTGATACAGGGACTGGCTGAATGGCCCCCATCTGGAGTAACTGAGAAATTTGCTTGTGAGCCTCTTTTCTTTGTGGAGGAGGAACGTCTGGCATGCCTTTGAAAAGGGGCAATGTATGGAAATAAAACCTGTAACCGTGGTGAATGATATCCAACACCCATCTGTCTTGAGTAATTAAATCCCAATTGTCTTTGAAAAGAGACAGTCTTCCTCCCAAAGGAGCTGCCAGGCGAGAATCTACCGGCAGCTGTACAGGCGGGTCATTGGGTCTGTTTACGAAAGGACTGACCCCTGCCCTCACCAGAAGTCTGAGCAGGTGAACTCCTGTTCTAGGCCTAAAGAACCTTGAGCTCTGCCCCTACCACGTCTAGACCTACCCCTAGACTGGGAATCATAAGCAGGATATGTCCACCCCTTAGCAGGCCAATTTCTACTAAACTTGGCTGCACCTGCAAAAAATCTTTAACAGTTTGCATAGACTTAGCTTTGTCCTCCATTTTCTTTAAAACTGCTTCCACAGGCGCACCAAACAACACATCAGACTGTAAAGGAGCATCCAAAATCCTTGTCTTAACATGCTCAGCTAAATTCTGATCCCTCAACCAGGCATGCCTGCGAAGAACAGAACTAGTGGCAGCCACCCTCGAGGAGGCCTGTACAGCATCAAAACCACATTGCAAAGAATGCTTACCCACTTGTTCAGACACATGAACTAAATCCAACAACTCTTTACACTCAATACCTTCCGCCAAAGTATCCACCTTAGATTTCAATTGTGAAAGGAGATAATTTTGATATTTTAACATGTGAAACTGACAATTCAACGCTCTCATGGCTAGAGTGGAAGAAGTATACACTTTCTTACCCCACCTATCCAAAGCCCTTGCCTCTTTATCAGTGGGAACAGGATTTTTAACCACAGAGGCCTTAACACCTTTAGGCCCCTGAGAAACAGTTTCTGGGTCCGCCCTAGGACTCTTAAACAAATACTTATGAGCTTCGGGCACCCTATAGTATCTATCAGGTTTAACAGGAGCAGGAGGCAAAGAGTCAGGGTTCAGGGAAGCCTCTGCAAAAACATCTTCCACCACATTCAACACAGGAGGTATAGCTAAGCGCCTATGTTGCGGTAAACATAAGAATTCCCTAAGCCTTTTCCTGGAATCAGAATAATCTTGGCCTTCCCATTTAAAGTGTTCTCTCATGGAATGCAGAGTTTCTGAAAATGAGAAATCCTCAGGAGGAGAAGCTGTAGGTGTGGAATCATCCACATCAGAATCAGAATAAGGTGGAAATTCCTGCAAGTCTTCATAGAAGACTCTGAAGCCACTGAATACTGTTACAAACACCCAAACTCAGGTTCCACCCTAGGCCTCTTATCAGGAGGGGGCATAGAGCCACTAATCATAGTAATTAAATCTTCTGCCATTTTAAGCATATGTTTCTTAGGCACAGAACCTGAAGTGCTAGGAGAAGCCCCACTGAAGCTGAACTTGGCCTACCTCTCAAAGAAGTTTTGGAAACAGAAGGAGAAGCTCTAACTACCTTGGGAAGAGAGGGAAGAACAGTTACCTGAGAAGCCCCTCAGCCTGGCCTACTTCCTGAGAAGGCACATCCTGTAACAGTAAAGTCTCAGCCTGAGACTCCAAAGAAACTCCTGGCAAAACCTCCGGCTCCACTGAGCCTTCTAAAGAACCGGCGTCTGGGACTGCGGTTCATCCACCCTAGGCTTGCTGTTTTGTCCTTGCGCTTCTGGCGAAGCGGGCGCCGGAGTATCCGGCGGCATTTTATAATTACAACGCTTCCCAAACACTAACCTGGCACAGTCTAACCGTCTCTTAATAGTGCGTTTGTTAAACCTAGCACAAGAGCGGCATCCAACAACGTCGTGCTCAGGCCCTAAACAAGGTATACACAAGGTATGGTAATCCCTATGAGGTATCTGTTTCCCACATGAAATACAGTTATTCACTTTTTCTGACATCCGGTTAAATACTGAGGCAAGAAAAACCAAAATGTTCCCCCACGGGCTACTTAGCCAACTCTGATTCGGTCTGAAACTCCGACTTCGGAAATATTTCAGAACGCCAACCTGCACTCGCAAAACTGCTTCTGCATCGGACCATGCGGCAAAAAAGACTGAGGATATGACGTCGGTCATGCGCATTAGTACCCTGACGTACTGACGTCAGTCTAATGCGCCCTGACCGACGTCAGCCATATACTCTGGTATTCGGGCCGACTGGACAGCGGACTACCCAATAGTAAGGACTGCAGCAATGTGGAACGAAGAACATCTGCAAGTTCAGTCATAAATCTGTGGGCATCATTAGTGAAGAAGACAGTGTCCTACTCTACACACTAAATGGGCTCACAGCTGTAATAACAAGGATAATATGTCACTGGCAGCACTACACAGGGAGAAGACATGATACCTGCTCATAAGGACAGTACAGTCACAGCTGTGGCAGCACTACACAGGGAGAAGACACAATGCCTGTCTGTAAGGACAGTACAGTCACAGCTGTGGCAGCACTACACAGGGAGAAGACACAATGCCTGTCCATAAGGAGAGTACAGTCAGAGCTGTGGCAGCACTACACAGGGAGAAGACACAATGCCTGTCTGTAAAGAGAGTACAGTCAGAGCTCTGATAAGGACAGTGCAGTCAGAGCTGTGGCAGCACTACACAGGGAAAAGACACAATGCCTGTCCGTAAGGAGAGTACAGTCAGAGCTGTGGCGGCACTACACAGGGAGAAGACACAATGTATCAGTCAGAGCTGTTGTGGGTGGCAGGAAGCAGCAGTGCTGCTGATCATAAGGTGCCACTGTGCTGCTGTGTTTAAACTGTGGTGAGAAACTTCATAAGGTGTTATTGTGCTGCTGTGTTCAAACTGTGGTGAGAAACTTCATAAAGTGTTATTGTGCTGCTGTGTTCAAACTGTGGTGAGAAACTTCTAAATATGGCCAAAAGCTGAGTTATCAGATGCAGACAAAGATTACATCATTCCATTTGGTCATCTCTGCAAGACCTTTGTAAGGTATCCTTCTGCAAGAAGTTCTGAATAAGTGGAAAACTCACCATGATCCACCATGCTTGTACCTCTAGATGAAGCTATGCATAACTTAACTGATTCAGCTGCCTATAGTAAAGAACAAGGGCTACATATACCTGAAGTATTAACTACCGACTCAATACGCATTGCAAAACTAGTGAGATATGCAAGCAGTACTGTGACCACTGCCAATGTCTCAACACCTGACTCACGAATTCCCCTCTCAGGCACATAGCAAGGCACTGACTGGAGTGCTCCTCTGTAGGGAGGATAGTTGACTCATTTGTGCAGTCAGCTGGTATGATAACAATAATGCCTGTAGAAGGTAAAGAGACGGACTTTCTTAATCTATTTCTCCATATGTGCTCTATGACCTGAAAGCATGGGAAATAAACAGATACAGCAGTCCAGCTGCAGGTGATCAATAAAGTCAATCCACTCTGGAGTCCTGTAACAGCTGAAAATATCCCAGCATTCAAAGAAATGCAGATATGTACATGTATATGTGTATACAAAGTACAAACACCAAACTTAAGGCTATACCGAAATATTGATTGCTACCTCACAAAAGGAGTTTATACGAGTCATGCTACACAACAGGTTTTACAAAATTATGCAGTACTTCCACTGCAATGACAGACGTACATATACAGAAGCCTGAATATAGTAAGGTATATCATATTTGGTTGATCTGGGATGCATAATAGTGCGTTTGTTAAATCTAGCACAAAACCGGCAACTAGTGACGTTGTGATCTGGGCCTAGGCATGGAATACAGTAAGAATGAAAATCCTTATGAGGTATTTGCTTCCCACAAGAAATACAATTATTAACTTTTACTGACATTGGTCTGAGGCAAGAAAAATTTTCCCCAACAGGATACTTAGCTTTATTGAAGACTTCGGTTTTGAAAATCGAAATTGATATCACAGGATTCGGCCGACCGGCACTTGCAAACTGCTTTTGCTTCGGGCACCGCACGGCAAGAAAGACTGAAGAAAATGGCGTTGGCTGCTTCTTATATACTCTGACGATCTGACGTCAGGGAGGAGGTGACAGCAACCGACGCCGGACCAAGACTTTGGAACTCTGGCCGACTGCGGGACTGCCTGACGGCAGGATAACCCAAGTGTAATGACTGCAGCAGTGAAACATGATGAACATCCAGTAGATTAATGGACTACAGTGATATGACACAGCACCAGGTGGATAAGGAACTACGGTGGTATGGCACACTAGCACAAGCTGAATTAAGGAACTATGGTGCTATTAAACACCAGCTACCAGATGAGAGACTATGTTGCTACAGCATACCAGCATCTGGATAAGGGACTACGGTACACCAGCCTCTCAATAAGGGACTACAGTGCTATGACACACCAGCACCATGCATTGCTCTCATACACTGGATGAGTGACACCTGCACCATGCACTGCTCTCATGCACTGGGTAAGTGTCACCTGCACCACATACTGCCCTCGTACACTGAGTGAGCAACAACCACGCCATGCACTGCTCTCATGCCCTGGGTGAGTGACACCTGCACCATGCAATGCTCTTAAGCACTGGGCAAGTGACACCTGTACCATGCACTGCTCTCCTACACTGAATGAGCAATACCTGTAACATACACTGCTCTCATACAGTGTGTGGGCAACAACTACAGCATGCACGATTTTCATACAATGCGTGAGTGATAACTGCGCCATGCGCTGCTCTCATGCAATGAGTGGGTGATAACTGCACCATGCACTTCTCTCATCCACTGAGTGGGCGACAACTGCAACATGCCTCATTCTTGTGGACTAGGTGACTGAAACCTGCAGCATGCACTGCAGTCAAGCACTGGGTGAGAGACACTAGCATCATGCATTGCTCTTGTACACTGAGTGAGTGACATCACCACTTTGTACTGCTCTCATGCACTGAGTGAGTGACAACTGCACCATGCACTGCTCTCATGCACAGAGTGGGAGACTAGACCATCATGCAATGCTCTCATACACTGAATGAGTGACAAATGCATCATGCACTGGTCTCGTACACCGAGTGGATGACAACTGAACCAAGCACTGTTTTCAGGCACTGATTACGTGACACCTGCACCATGCACTGTTCTCATGCAGTGGTTGAACTTCACGTGCAATATGCACTGATATTATGCACTAGTTGACACCTGCACCATGCACTGTTCTCGTTAACTGAGTGAGTGACAGCTGAAAGCCATCTGATACCCTGGAAACACTGCTGGGGAATATACCAACGGTTATGAAAGTTGCAAAAGAGCTCCCACAGTCTTCCCATCTATACAATGGCTGGACATTTATATCCCTAAACCCAGCACATATTCTGGATATGTAGAGTAGTAATGTTGCTATGCTTGATGAAAGACACTGAAACAGTATGGTATATGGAATAAATGCTACCAACCAGTATGTCTAAGCCAGTGAAGTCACAAGCAGATGCAACAGAAACTAAAAGTGAAGCCACAACCTTACCTGCTAGGAAAAGATGCTAGGAGAAATGAAACCATTAACCTGGGAACACTTTAATACTAAATATTGGGAACAAGGGCTTCATAAAGAATGTTATACTCAGATGTTAATGATAAAGTTCAAAAGAAGCTGAGAATTCAGATAGAAGGAAAAATAGCGGAACAGGTGAACAGCTTCAAGTATATGGGAGGAGTGGTTGAGGAGAAGGGAGGTCTGAATGAGGAGGTCAAAGCTAGAATCAGAGAGGCTGCAACCAATTGGCACAGAGTGTCAGATGCAGTATATAACAGAAGAATGCCAAAGAAACCAAAAAGTAAGGTGTACAAAACAGTGGTGCATACCAGTACTACTGTACATCACAGAAACCTGGGCAGTAAAAGCAGAGCAGTTGAGGAAGCTAGACATGATACAGATGAAGTGCCCGAGATGGGTGGTAGGATGCACACTGGGAGACAGATAAAGAAATGAAGACATAAAAGCAGAAGCCAGAGTAGCTCCAACTGCAGAGAAGGACAAAGAGAACAGATTACTGTGGTTCGGGGACATGTAGAAAAGCAGAAGGCAACCTGATGAAGAAGATTTGAAAACAGGCAGGAAAAACGCAAGAGTATATGAGGCATCCAGCAAAGAGGTGGATGGAGTGTCTGAAAGAAGGCCTGCAACACTCAGGCATGAGTGTCGAAGAATGGAAAAGAGTGGCAATGAAGAGAGAGAGAGGACAGTTGACACGACACCCCAACCCCATGTAGAAAATGGGGAAAAAAGGGGTTGGGAGGGTGGCCTAATGGTTAAGGTGTTTGCCTTATCACCACAAGGTACAGGGTTTGAATCTCACAGGGGATAATTGGCTAGGCTTAAAATGGCTCGCAAGGGCAGTTAGCCTAGTACTAATCTATGAATCTATGATGATGATGAAGATGATAATGATGTTAATGGTCTTTAACAGGCTTTCTATGTGCTAAATGAATTAAGAAGATTGACCAGAGCGGATTTCCTGGTTGGTGGAAGCAAGAGGGGGAAATCCTTAGTAGCAAAGGTCAAAGTTAGTAGTTTACATAAAATATTAATGAGGTCTAGATCACAACTGGTTTATACTGGCAATGGAAGAAATTTTAGATACATAGATTATGAGGGAACAGTGTCTAAACGCATTCTGATCCTAAAGTACACTAGATCCAAGAAATTGGATTTTTTTGGGAGGGTGGCAATGTCTGCTCAAGTATTTTTACACTCTTATGTATCATGAATTTTTCCTTGGCTTTTCTTTACTGTTGGAGATGTAAAGAAAATATACTGTGTGACTATAAACACAAATTCAGGGAGTGCAAAGCAATCAAAAACATTTCAGTTGGAAATCTGTAATAAGTTATGGTAGAAACAGATTGTAGTAATTGCTTTAAGCTATTTGGTTGGGGTGGACAGCACAGAATCTTCTGGAAAACCAAAAATAGCACTCCTGAACTTACCGATTTTGATGCTGACAAAACAAAAAAAAATAGTGAGAAGCAGAACAAAAAAATATAACTTCCAAAAGATGTTCAGATAATGAGGGAACTGTAAGAGATGAAACATCAGCAAATGATTAGAAAGTTAAACAAAAAACTCTAAATAAACTGATGCTTGGTCCCTTCAGAGTATATGAGGTGCCACAAAGTATATATTAGCAGAATCCCACAAACCAGTGTGCAGAGTGCAGGTGCACTTCTCTGTGGAGTGCTTCATGCAATATCATGGGCATACCACCTCAAGTGCAGAACAGATGCCACGTATTACAAATCCGTGTCATCAGACATCCACTGAACAGCACAATTATGCCACATTTCCTACACCAGCCATCCTCACTTCCTTGACTGAACTTTTAATGTTGCACTTGCCACAATGACAGCTGAGTTGCATCAACTACATTGGAGAACAAGAAATGTTTCACTGTTTTCTGGTTTAGCAAGTGCCATCAGCTTGGTTCTTTTACATTCCCAGCAACAACCAACAGAAAATCCTTCAGTGACATTTGATGCATCACACACCACAGAAAAATCTCAGCACAGGCAGAAAAACCTAGAAAATACAAGCTAAATACAAAGGAAAAGTACAAAATAAGCAATTTATTAATGAGCACAAAAAGTTCTACAGAGAAGTGGGACACAAGGCAAAAATAATTGAAAGACCACCCAAAAAAGAAGAAATAGATACATTTTGGAGCAGTATCTATGAAGATCCTGTGGCACATAAAGATGTTAAAAGGACAGAAGAAATAAAACAAAGTAATAAGAAGTTCAAAGGTACAAGATATGAAATGGGATGAGGTAACGGCCAGAGAGATCTAAACAAAGTTAAGAATAGCCTACAATTGGAAAACCCCAGGCCCAGATGCAGTACCTAACTTCTGGCTAAAAGTATTAACATCTTTGCATGAAGATTTAGTCATGAATAAGTACTACTTATATGTGCACCCCGAACAGACATCAATCTGGTTAACAACAGAAAAAATAATGCTCCTACTTAAGAGTGAACCTCCAAGTTATCCTAAAAACTATATGCCACTAACTTGCCTTCTGACACTGTATAAACTATATACTGGAACTGATGCTGACAGAGTTTATAGTCATTTAGAAGAAAGTTCAATCACAGCAACAGAAGAAAAGGGTAATAAAAGAAAGTCATATAGAACAAAGGATCATTTATTGCTAAATAAAGTCATAATGGAGAAATGTAAAAAGGGGAAGAATCCAAGTATGATATGGACTGACTACAAAAAAGACTTTGATAATATCCCACATTCATGGATAAAAGAGTGCTTAAAATGTATAAGATACACCCTGCACTGATCAACTACATTGCAGTGACCATGAAACAGTGGCAAACCACTCTGCAATTAAGCCATGATAAAGGACAAATTATTATCGCAGGGATAAAAATTCAAAGGGGGATATTCCAGGGTGACTCCCTGTAACCACTGCTATTCTGTTTTTCCCTTAACCCTTTAAGTTGCCTGCTTAACAAGCCATGGCTATAATTTGGCTCCTAGAAAATAACAAAGTGTAAAGACCTCACAACTTCTCTTTGTCGATGATTTAAAACTGTATCGTTCATCAGACAAGTAACTGAAAGTACAACTAGAAGTAGTCAAAATTTTTTCAGATGATACAGGAATGTCGTTTGGTCTTGATAAATGTGCAAAAGCAACATTTAAAGCAGGAAAGCTGCAGCACCAAGAAAACATCAATTTGGGACAGGAATGTGATATAAAAGAACTTGAGCAAGAGGGAGTGTATAAATATTTGGGAATTGATGAAGGAGCAACAATAAAACATGAACAAATGCAAATAAAACTTAGTGAGGAATATTTTGGAAGACTAGCATTAATCCTGAAAACAACATTGACATCTAGGAACAAAATTCAAGCTATAAACCAATTTGCTCTTCCTGTCCTAACTTACAGTTTTGGAGTGATTGACAGGCCCTAAAACATGCTGGATGGATTAGACAGGAAAACAAGAAGGATGCCTCATGCCCACCAGATGATTTATAAAAATCAGTGCATACCAAGATTATATATTCCCCTTTCCGAAGGAGGTATGAATCTCCTTTAAATTGATTACTTGTACAGATCTGCAATTTTGGGACTGCACACATAACTGCTGACATCACAAGACCCAAACATAGTGAAAATTTTGAAACATGAGGAGAATAAATCTAAGATGACTTCCCTGCTTAGTCTAACAGAAGCATATTGATGTCAAGCGGGAATGGAAATCAAACCAGAAGTAGATAAAAATCAGGCAGCAACTCAATGTGCCAAAAAAACAAAAGAAAGAATATAAAGTGAAGGATCAGATGAGAAGGCAAAAAATGTGGAAAATGTATATAGTTGCAAGTATAGAAAACTTCTGGAAGAACCTCATGTTGATCGGGACCAAAAGCAGGAGTGGTTAGGGAGAGACGAATTCAAACCAAAAGATGAAAGGTTAATGTTGGCAGACCAAGATAGTGGACTACGTACACTTTGTTTTACATAGTCCATTGAACTTGTGGGTGAAACAGACAAATGTATGTTTTGTAAACAAAACTGGAAACAGTCGCACACCTTGTTGCTGGTTGTGACATACTAATGGCAGAAGGATTGTATACTGAAAGGCATAACAATGTGGCAAGACTGTTGCTCTGTGCAAATATTATGGTACTGAAGTGCCTGAAAAACACTGGTTTTGGTTGACTGATTGGTGATTGATGATTGGTTGACATACTGCACAGATGGCTGCACCCTCAGACACATGCTGTACTGCACAGCTGGCCACGTCCTTAGACACGTGCTGTACTGCACAGTTGACCATGTCCTCAGATGTGCTGTACTGCAGAGTTGGCTGTGTGCATAATACATATTATTCTTGATAAACATTTTCTATAGTGGGAACCATTAAGATGACTGGTCAAGTTCTGTGCTCTGTACTAGCCGACCATTAGTCTTGGAATGCAGCATTTTAGGGCATTTTATGATGTGCTTTATGTAGTTAATCTAACTGAATGATTGATTGTTTCATTGTATAACTGATTTATTATATAGACTATTTAAATAGTTGCCACAGCTTTTATTTTTAAGCACAGTCAAACAGCTAGTCTTGAAAGCTTTGTGCAGTTAACAATATTTTTATTAAAATGTTTTTATTTGGTGGATAGGTGTCTTTTTTTGTCTTGCTAAAAATAAAAAGATTCTCTTTAATGCAGGTAGACAAAATATACCCAGACATTTTACTTACATCATAGAAAATGTTATTAGGCATCTCTCCATTAGCTGTTATGAATTGTACTTTACTGCCTACGCTTTAACAAAGTCGTTTTTGTGTTTAAATTACCTGTTTAACTGTTGTAGGCTACACACTCAAGTGTGATAGCCATTTCTGTGCATTTAAAGTGTTTTTTTTATTGTATCTGCTTTATTTTCTGAAAAAAAAAAAATATATATATATATATATATATATATATATATATATATATATATATATATACACACATACTTGTTTTCCTGCCTTTCTAAGCTAGTACAGGACAGTTTTCAGGTTAGTGCTGAATTCAGGGCTGTGTTACAAGTTTCTGTGTTTGCCCATACCTTACTTGGATAGAAGGAAGTTTCTCTATTCACTGTGAGAGAGGGAGCTTTGAGCAACCTATCTGTCCCTGGAGGAGTGGTTTCAGCCCAGAAATTAGTAGTTTATTGGCCATTTTGGGGTAATGTCTATCTCTTTCATTTCCCTGCTATAAAACCCGCATTTGCGCGGTTTTGTGGGCCGGGCAGCGCTGGTTAGCTAGGGTATAACTATTCCCGGCTCCGCAAAGTCCACCCTTCAATTTTTTCCCTTGGAACTAGACAAACTTTCAACTTAAGCACTCAAACCATACACTTCTCATCCCAGCACTTGCTCAAAACTCATAGCAAGCACTAATAAACCTTAGTACTAGACCCCCTTGTACTGCAGAGAAGGACAAGGCTCTCTATTTGACCTTACCAGTCAATCAGTAAAACAGTTCACTGTACCTATCCAGGCATGTCCAAAGGGCAGTTTCAGGTGTACTCTCCATTCCAACTGGTGAATCTGGGCATTTTGAGGCAATGTTACAATTGCCTCATGTACACAGACAACCCTCTCCTCCTTCCACCAAACACTAATACATGCAAGAGATGCAATTATACAGCCAAACTGGAGGCTAAGCTCTCTCAACCCAAGACTGGACCAGGCAGTCAAGAGGAGAAGGGAATTACTTGCATCACACCACCAGTCCCACATAGACCTATGAAACCAGCACCGGCAAAAAACACACATAAATACACAAAAACATACTCGGATGCTCTAAATAAAAATCTGCAAAAGCAACAGAGACCTCCAAAGCAGACATCCAAGCAACCTCCACCCCCCAACACAAACCATGAAATACATACTTCACAAAACCAGTGTGCCACACAATCACAGCCCTTATGGCAAAATAACATACCCAACACACTAGTAATAGGTGACTCTATAGTTAGGCACACTGACATCCCACTCACTAGGCTGAACAAGGAGAAGTTTACTGTTAGCTGCCTGTCAGGTGCCAGGATCCGCCACATAACACAAGCACTCAGGTCACTCCAGAACAAGTACAAATATGACTCTGTCATTGTCCATGTTGGTGTGAATGACCTGAGCCGTACTTCCTCGGACTACATGAAAAGAGACATGAAGGAGCTCTCTGATCACGTAGCCCACGCCGGTATGACCCTGACCCTGAGTAGCATCCTGCCCTCACAAAGAATGATACTATGGTATAGAGAAAAAAATATCAATTTCTACAATTGGCTAAGCTTCTGGGGTCATTCAAAGGGGATCCTGTGTCTGTCAGACTGGGATGACATGCTCGACAAGCCACACTGCTTCGCTAGAGATGGCTTGCACCTGTCACCCTTAGGCTTTCGAATACTGGCCAAGGCTCTTGCCACCTCCATAGCGCCTTTTTTAGGCAAGGCTCAAAAGACAAACCCACCACCGTAAATAACACAAGTAACAAAAAACTTAGGGTAATGCTACTCAATGCCAGAAGTCTAAACCTCAAAAAGCATGCTCTCGAGGCACTCTCAGTATGGAGAAAATCGATATATGTGCAGTAACAGAAACCAGGTTTAAGGCTCCAGAGAGCACCCCAGCACTACCAGGCTACAACTCATACCATACATTTCGGCCACAAAACCCAGACCAAAATACAAAAGGTTGGGGAATATCCATATGCATCAAGGATACCCACGCCTCCAGGTTAGTGGCACAGCACGATGCTTCAGAGATCATCCACGTGCAACTAACAACGAGCAAAACTGCTATTCAAATTAAAACTTGCTGCAGATCACCCACCATGTCCCAGGACCCTCACTCCGCATTCCTGGAAACACTGGGAAACATAAAGGTCCTACCAAATACCCCTGATATTGGGTGATTTCAATTACCCAAACATTAACTGGGAGAACTACTCAAGTACAAACTCCCTTGCCCAACAATTCCTAGAATTTATAAACTCAAACTCCCTGCCTGGATCAACTGGTCAACACCCCCACCAGAGGTGACAACATATTGGACCTGGTCATCACCAACATGGGCGACCGGTGTTCCACACCAGAGGTCAACCCCTCACTGGTTAGATCTGACCACAAACTAATCACTCTGGATATCCACATTCCGCCACCACCCCTGGTCAAAGAAACCACCGTGAAAACCTTTTCAAAAGCAAACTTCAAGTTACTTAAGACCGAGGTGGGAAGTTTCAAAGCCCCCATGTTAAAGGATAACGCTGTCCAAGCTGCAAAATCCTTTACTAATGCACTCTATGGGCACCTACAAGAATGCATGGATCGTGCTATCCCAAACAAAACCAAGACTCACTCCTCCAAGAAAAGGAAACCAGTCTGGTGGACCCCTGCCATAAACAAGCTATACAACAGAAGGAGGAAACTAGTACAGAAAAGAGTAAAATCCCAAGAAGGGAAGACATCCCTGATCAGTATCAGCAAGAAACTACGTTCCCTCATAAAATCATCCAAGGCTAGATTTGAAAGAAAAATTGCCATGGACTCCAAATATAACCACAACGCATTCTTTAGCTATGTCAAGAATCTAAGTGGCAATTCTCAGATCTGCTTGGAGTTAGTGCAGAATGGCACAAAATACACTGAACCGACCGATATAGCCAACATCCTAGCAGACAGCTTCAGTGCAAACGTCACCCCCCTTCTCACCCCCAAAAAGGCCCATAACTATACCAGAAGAATGTAGTGCCCCTGAAATCACAGACTCTCAGGTTAAAACAGCCCTCTCTAAAGCCAAAAACACAGCATCAATGGGACCGGACGTGTCCCAGGCTGTGTCCTACATGAGCTCAAAGATGAACTAACCCCTTACCTAAACACACTGTTTAAACTCAGCCTCTCCACAGGCTACATGCCCACAGAGAATAGACCCTGAGAACTATCGCCCTATAAGCCTGACTAGCTTGGTCTGCAAAGCTATGGAGTGCATCATCATGGATCTCATTAACAGAGACATTGGAAACCTCCAAACATTGGACCCTATCCAGTTCGGCTTTGTTAAGGGCAGATCATGCCTCCTAAACCTGGTAGACTTCTTTCAGACAGTTACCAATGCTATAGATGAGGGAAAGGTGGTCCACACAGCCTACCTCGACCTCGCAAAGGTCTTCGACACCATTCCCCACTCAGGCATTATAGACAAGCTCACCAGTCTGAACATAAACCGCTATGTAATGAGATGGGTTGCCAACTGGCTCACGGACAGAACCTACATGGTAAGAGTTGTGGGAGCTAGGTTTGATTCTAAACTGGTTAAAAGTGGCGCTCCCCAGGGCTCAGTCCTAGGACCCCTCCTGTTTGGCATATACTTCTCAGAGGTACAGGCAAGCGCAGGAGGACTATCGCTGACCAAGTTCGCAAACAACTGCAAACTAGGGGCTATAACTGACTCTCTGGCTGACACAGACATCGTCCAAAAGGGTCTCACTGAGACAGATACCTGGCATCAAAACCATGTCCTCAAGCTAAATGCCAAAAAGTGCATAGTCATACCCTTTGGAAAAAACAAAGTACCCGCAAACTACCATATAGGTGGTAGCCCCCTAAATACGGAAGATGTAATAAGGGGATCTGGGGACCCAAGTACATAGTAACCTCTCCTTTGATAATCACATTGCCAAAGTGGTTAGAAAATCCTTCTATGTGGCCCACCTAATCACAAAAAGGTTTGCATCCAGATCGAAAGAGGTCATCGGGCCCCTCTATACATCACTCATCAGACCCATCATAGAGTACAATGCCACATTTGGGATGTACCTTACAAGACACCTGCAACAACTGGAAAGACCACAGAAGTACCTCACCAAAGAGGATCACTGGCCTCAAGCAGATGCCCTATGCAGCTCGACTGAAGAAACTCCAGCTGTACTCGGTTGCATACTGCCTACTCAGAGGTGATCTCTGCCTGACATACAAGGCCATGTCCAACCCAGAATTGATGGACATGCTCCACCTAAAGAAAACCATATCCCCTCGAGCCACACACTCCAGGGATCTAAACCTCACCACAACAATAAATAGTACATGCTGATGGGAGAGATTCCTGTCCCAGAGACTTCCCATGCTCTGTAACAAGATTCCAATCTACATTAGGCAGAGCTCCTCACTAACCCTCTTCAAGGGAGACCTTGACGAGTGGATGGGAAACAGAAAGTTTACTCCAAGGATCACTTCAATGGCTCTGCTGGACAGAGGCACAGGGAACTAATCTAAGGGGGTGGCGAAAGCAAACACATTCCGGCTAGGCTTATAAATGCCTTCGGGCAGATAGCCTAGTACCTACCGATGAACCTAAGAAACATTAAATATTCATGATTATATCAAAAAGGCAAAAGCACTCTCACCTACAAGATGAACGACAATTAAGCCACCCTGCTGAAGACTTAATACTACTTGCCTTTTTATTACTCTAGAAATAACTACAATGAATAATAGTGAACTGCCTACTACAGTGGTTCTGAAACTCTGCAAGCTGGAGGATCCCTTTTATAAAGGAAATATTTTGGCGGACCCCTATACGTGGCAGTATACATGAGTTACGTTTGGATCAACCCCCCAACCCTATCAAATCAGCACCCTTTCACACAGCCATTTCAGTGTCCCATTACTTAGCTATTCCCCACCACAGTTGCCATAAACACTGTTCAAATTTCTCAGTGTGTATACTGTTTTCTGCTTTACTTCTACAATGATTACAGATATTTGGATTTCATTTAAAACTTTTATTTCAAATTGTATAGCAGAAACACTGACAGACATTTGCTAAAGCTAAACAAAGCAATACAGTCTCACAGTCAAAACAGACAGCATTAAAACTTCTCTGCCATTGAAACTCACATTCACTGAAACAGCATTAAAAAACACATATTTAAATGTTAGTGATGCGGCCGTCTCAGATCCAAATACCCACAGGCTGAAGATCAA
>NC_056744.1:1720350813-1720510813 GCF_019279795.1 Protopterus annectens | reverse complement strand
CATCCAGATCAGCTCTGCAGTAATTTCTATTAGCAGCGACCAACATAAATCCGGGACCTTACTTGGAGGGAACAGAACAGTTGTTTAAATTTCTCTCCAAGTTCTAACTGCCAGGCAGAAAACACAAGGCAAGTGAGCAGCTGCACAGCGTTAGCCACAATGGAAGTTGTTCCTTCTTTCCTTCTCTAAAAACTCAGGGCCAGCAGCTGCTTAGCCACGAACACAGAAATTAACTAGCTCAGCTGCAGACATGGAAGTCTTTTTTTTAATATAAACTGACACTGACTGTGAGTGGAGCAACTTTTTTTAAATTTTTTTTTTCAGAAGGTTGCTGATGATGCTCAAAATCCAGGAGAGCCCACAGACCCCTAGAATGTATTGGATGGACACCTAGGGGTCCACAGACCACAGTTTCAAAAACATTGGCCTACTAAATATGAATGTGCTATCAGCTTATTCTCATGAAGGAGTGTTGAAAGTTTATCATGGTCTTTCTCTCTATTGCCAAGCAGATGGAACCCGTATGTTGTCATCTGACAGCTCTTTTTACTTCTTCTTGCTACATATTTGTGATACTAGGCAACATTTAGTACAGTGCATCTTGTACTAGCACAAACCTCTACAAAGGCAGTTCAGTCAACATAGGCCTGCATTCTTTTCCTAGAAACAATACTTTTTTACATCAGCACAAGTTGTTCACAGTGTACAGTACATTCAGCTGCAAATCTAAGGGTCCTACCTAACTGCAATCTTTCTTTTACACTTTGCTAATAACATATAAAATTAATTTAAACTGACAGATACACATTACATGGCCATGGAAAATAAACATGTTCATCACTATCTTACGATCTAGACATGTGGGGTAGTAATCTGATGCCATTCAACCAGTATTTTACATCCAGATGTGAAAAGTGCAAAAGATGTTACTGAATTCTCATCTGGAAAGCTGAAGCAGGAAAGGCTGCACTGTGACAGACAGGCGTCACACTAACCAGAATGGATAGCTCATTTCTATTCTTTTAACAAAAGGAAGCGCAGAACATAAAGTTCTGATTTTACCCAGCTGGAACTTTCACCCACACATGAAGTACAAAAGTAGCTTTAGCCAGTGTGAACAGCTAGGCCTCCCTGAGGTTCTCCTAAAATGTTCCCAAACTGTCAATGTGAACAACATGCAATGGATTTCAGTTAACAATTACTACAGTTTAATTCAACTCAAGCATCATAAATCCTGACTCTTGACTGTCCCACACCATCGCACTGCAGAAAATGGTTAAGCACTCACTTAAAATCTCAATGGACTGGCTAGACCCTGGATTTGTCTTAAAACCTTCAGGCCTGGATTTAGCCTGCTGCTGCTTGCCCTTGTGTTGATGCTCTAAATATGGTTGAGACTGCATTAACCCATCTCTTCTGTGGAGGACTTTCCCACCAGTCTGTATTCACAGAGCTTTTGACAGCTAACATCTTTGTGTGGGGTGACCAGCTAATCTTTTCACCTTTGACGTAAAACAGCAGGGTTGACGTGTGTGACTATTAACAGCACCATGCTCTTCTCTGAGACACTACAGGCAATACCAGTACAGATCTTGGGAAATAATATGATGACCATACTAATGGTGATTAGGACTTTAAGGCATGTAGATACAGGACTTAGTAAGAAGGAATGAGATCCAAACTGCAAAAAAAAGTACAAACTGGCAGCTGGTGGCCTTTGGGGATAAATTACCTTATGCACACGGTACATTACATCATGATGAACCTCATTTGCCAAAAAAAAAACCTGCTGAATTCTGACAAGTGGAGAAGTAACACCCACCAAGGACAAATCAGTGATAGTCCTTGACACTGTATTAGTTTAGGTACCTGATAACTAAAACAAATAAATAATATGTCAATATCTCCATGAATACAGAATGAAGGATCCATTATGGTCAAGGGATATCAGGAATCTTGGAAAATATAGATGGTACAGTGAAGTACTTGTTTTACAAAAAAAGAAAAGACGGACATGATGGAAAAAGTTGGAATGCAATCAATAATTTAAAATGATTAAAAGTGGCAACATTTCATAGGTTCATAGGAAGGTACTAGGCTATCGGCTCAAGGGCCTATGTAAGCCTAGCCAACAAGATTCCCTGGCTTACGCCACCCAAGAAAGTTATTTTCCTGTGCCACTGTCAAGCAGAGACACAGAAGTGATCCCCGGGGTTTATTTCCTATTTCCCATCCACTCATCAAGATTTTTCTTGAAGAGTGCTAATGAAGAACTTTGCTTGACATAGATGGGTAGCCTGTTCCAGAGTATGGGAAGTCTCTGGAACAGGAATCTATCCCTCTAGCATGTCCTGTTTATTGTGGTGACAAGGTTTAGGTCCCTAGAGCATGTAGCTCAGAGGGATTGGGATTTCTTCAGGTGTAGCACGTCCAACAGCTCTGGGTTCGACATAGCTTTATATGTTAGGCAGAGATCACTTCGGAGTAGGCGATATGCTATGGAGTAAAGCTGGAGTTTTTTGAGACAGTCAGTGTAGGGCATTTGTTTGAGTCCAGTAATCCTCTTTGTGAGGTACTTCTGTGGCCTTTCCAGCTGCTGCAGATGTCTTGTGAGGTACATTCCAAAAGGGGCGTTGTACTCTATAATGGGTCTAATGAGTGTCAAGTAGAGGGGAACAATGACCTCTTTTTTCCTGGATGAGAACCCTTTTATGATGAGGTGTGCCACGTAGAAGGACTTCCTGACTAATGTGGCGATGTGACTATCAAAGGAGAGACTACTGCCCACCTGGGTCCCAAGATCTCTTATCACACATTCTGTATTAAGTAGATTGCTGCCTATGTGGTAGTTCATGGGTACTGAGTTTTTACCAAAGGGGATGACACTGCACTTTTTGGCACTGAGCTTGAGGCCATGGCTCTGACACCATGCATCTGTCTCAGCAAGGCCCTTCTGTAGGATGTCCACATCATTTGGGGACTTGACTATGGCTCCTTGTTTGCAGTCATCTGCGAACTTCGTTAGCCAGAGGCCTTCTGTGTTAGCCTGTACTTCAGAGAGGTAGATACCAAACAGGAGAAGTCCCAGGATGGAACCCTGTGGTACTCCACTTGTCACTGCTTTAAGGTCAGATTTGGAGTCTGCAACCTTTACAGTGTGGGTTCTGTCAGTGAGCCAGTTGGCAACCCATCTTGTGACGTAGGGATTTATACATAGTTTAGTGAGTTTAGCTATAATTCCAGAATGGGGGATGGTGTTGAAAGTCTTGGTGAGGTCAAGACAGGCTGTGTGAACCACCTTACCCTCATCTATGTCTTTGGTGACTCCCTCAAAGAAGTCGATCAGGTTCAGGAGGCATGATCTGCCTTTCACAAACCCGAACTGGGTGGGATCCAGAGTTTGAAGGTTACCAATGTCTTTGTTTATGAGTTCCGTGATGATACGTTCCATGGCCTTGCAGACCAAGGTCGTCAGGCTAATAGGTCGATAGTTCCCGGGATCAGTGGTGACTCCCCCTTTGTGGAGTGGGATAACTGTTGCTGTGCGCCATTCAGTGGGCACAAAGCCTGATGCGAGGCTATTATTGAACACGGTACTCAAGTGGGGAGCCAGTTCATTCTGAAGTTTGTGTAAAACGCAGCCTGGGATGATATCCGGTCCCATGGATGCTGTGTTTTTGGCTTTAGAGAGTGCAGCTTTTACCTGCATAGTTGTGATTACAGGGACTCTGCATTCTTCCTGTATAGATATGGGCCCTTTAGGGGGTGGGGGGGTAAAGTTGGCACTGAAACTATCTGCCAGGATGTTGGCAATATCAGTTGGTTTTGTAATTTTCATGCCATTGTGCTGTAACTCAGAGCACATCTGGGTGTTGCCATCAAGATCCTTGATACAGCTATATAATGCTTTGTGGTTGTCCTTAGAATTAGTGGCGATTTTGTTTTTGTAGCTAGCTTTGGAGGATCTTATAAGGGATCTCAGCTTCTTACTGAGACTGACCAGGGAGCTCCTCCACTCATGGGATTTTACTGTCTTTTGCAACAGTTTCTTCCTTCTGTTGTACAGTTTGTTTATGGCAGGGTACCACCAGATTGGCTTCCTTTTTATGGAGGATAGCACCTTGGTTCTGTTTGGGATAGCACGATCCATGCACTCGTGTAAGTGCTTATAGAGTGCATTTGTGTAGGATTCAGCAGTTGTAACTGCATTGTCCATCTGCATGGGTGTCATGAAGTTCCCCACTTCTGTCTTAAGAAGCATGAAGTTGGCTTTGGAGAAATTTTTTACCGTGGTTTCCTTAATGGGGGTGGGATGTGAATATCAAGGGTGATTAGCTTATAGTCGGATCGGACCGACGAGGAGTTGACATCAAGTGTGGAACACCAGTTGCTCATGTTGGTAATGACTAGGTCTAGGATATTGTTGCCCCTGGTGGGGGTGTGGATAAGTTGATCCAGGGCACTGGAGTTTATGAATTCCAGAAAGCGTTGAGCTAAGGAGTTGATACACGAGTAGTTTTCCCAGTTAATGGTGGGGTAGTTGAACTCTCCCATTATTAGGGTGTTTGGTTGAACCCTAATATTTCCCAGTACATCAAGAAAAGAGGAGTGGGAGTCCTGGGGTATGGTGGGTGATCTGTAGCAAGCTACAATTTGGATTGCAGTTTTGCCCAGAGTCAGTTGCACTTGGATAACCTCGAATGCATTATGCAGAGCAACTAGCCTGGAGGTGTGGATATCCTTAATGAATATGGACACACCTCAGCCTTTGGTGTTTCCGTCCAGGTTACATGGCCGAAAAGTGTAGTATGAGTTATAGCCTGGTAGTGCAGGAGTGCTCTCTGGAGCCTTGAACCCGGTCTCAGTCACTGCACAGATATCGATGTTCTCCACTTTAAGGAGTGCCTCGAGTGAGTGCATTTTGAGATTTAGACTTCTAGCATTGAGTAGCATTACCCTCAGTTTTTGCTTGCCTGTTCCTGTTACGGTGGTGAATCAGTCATTTGAACCTTGCCTAAAAAAGGCACTATAGGGGCAGCAAGAGCCTTAGCCAGTATCCAGAATCCCAGGGGCGACAGGTGCAGGACATCTTTGGAAAAGCATTGTGGTCTGTCGACCATGTCATCCCATGCATACAGATAATGGATCCCCTTAGAATGACACCAGAAGCTTAGCCAATTGTTGAAGTCAATCATTTTGTCCTTGTACTGCGGTATCATTCTGGGCAATGGCAGAATGCTAATCAGGGCTAGGGTCATACCTGCCTGGGCTACAAGATCGGAGAGCTCTTCCATGTCTCTTTTCATGTAGTCCAGGGAGGTACGTCTCAGGTCATTCACACCAACATGGTCAATGACAGAGTCATATTTGTACCTGTTGTGGAGTGACCTGAGTGGGTGGGTTATGTAGCGGATCCTGGCACCCGACAGGCAGCTGACAGTAACCTTCTCCTTGTTTAGCCTGGTGAGTGGGACATCAGTGTGCCTGACTATAGAATCACCTATGATTAGTGTGTTGGGTATGTTGTTTTGCCTTATTGGCTGTGATTGAGTGGCACACTGAGTCTGTGGGCTATGTGTCATTTGGGTGGTGTTGGGGGATGGAGGTTGCTTGCGTTTCTGCTTTGGAGGTCTCTGTTGCTTAGACAGATTATTATTGAGAGCCTTCGCGAATGTTTTTTGTGTTACTATGTGTGGATTTTGATGGTGTAGATTTAGTGAGACTATGTGATGAGTGTGGTGTGGTGCAAATGTTTACCTTCTCCTCATGACTGTCAAGTTCAGTCTTGGTTGGAGAGAGCTTTACCTCCAGTTTGGCTAGATAAGTGCATCTCTCACAGGTTGTAGTGTTGGGTGGTAGGAGGAATGGGTTGTCTGTGTACATGAGGCAATTTCTACATTGCCACAAGATGCCCAGATTCATCAGATAGACAGGAGAGAACACTGGGAGCTGACCCTTGGACATGCCTGAATAAAAAATTATTTTCCTCTAGATAAGTGAGGAATGTGAGTACAAGAGCTATTTTTCTCTAAGCAAGTGAGAAAAGTATGTACAAAAACTGTTTTCCTCTAGGTAATGAGGAAATTTGGGTGCTATAGTAATTAGTAGCTTATTTAGTGCTTACAAGTTCTGAACACGTGCTGAGTACGAATAAGCAAATGTAAGTGCTAAAACTAAGAATCTGTATCTGCACTAGACGAGTTACAGGACAGAAACAAGTGCAAATGCAGGCTTTCAAATCAGAAAGTTGAGAGAGATGGAAGAGATTGCCCAAACGGCCAATAAATACAATTTCTGGACCAGAACCACTCCTTATGTGGTAGACAGGTTACCTAGTGCTTACCACTCCCACTGATAAGCTAGAAGGCTTCCCGCCAACACAGAGAGGCTTGGGGGGCTCAGAAGCTTACATACAGTCCTGGATACAGCAAATCTGTATCTGGAACACTAGTTACAGGAAAGGTAGGAAACAGGCTTACAGTTTTTTTTTTTTTTTTTAACAGAAAAGTAGCTAAAACAGTAGTAAAAACAATTCACATGCAGTGCAAGCTAGCACACGAGTATGTAGCAATATTAGACCAAACACAGTTTAAAAATGCAATTAAATTAAAAAGGACTAAAAGCAAGTGCAGAAAGAGTTTATTAGGTAGAATGTGGTAAAGAGATGGGACTTGAGGGAGTGTCCCAGATCAAATCTACAGTGGGGCGGGCAACTGCAAAAGCCACCAAATTTAAACTACAAGCCAGAAATAGGGAGGGTGGGACAAAACAGTTTCAACAGAGATCTAAGCAACAACTAACAGTACAAACTCTAAAACCAAAACAATATACTCAGCACTGTATATCTGCAGACAGATTGGAAAGCAGTCTCTCAGAACACAGGTTCCAGCAATTAAATTAAATTTTGATTTAAAAATTGGCAAATACCCAAGGTAACCTGCTGAAAGATGCTTAAATTTGCAATCTTCAACTTCACTGTAGGTGAGGAATGTCTATAAAAAGAAAGATGGAAGAAGAGAGTCACATGACACAACACAGACTCAGCACATATGGATGGTGGCTGTCACAGGATAATCTGAAAATAAGACACAAGTACATCTACCCATAAACAAAGTACACATTTTTAAACGAACAATTACATTTCTGTGTTAGAGTTGCAAGGCCTGACATCAGTCCAGTTACTGTTTACACAGAGTTAAAGTTCTCCCTCTAGGCTTTCTCCATGTACAAGAGTTTAACTTGCAGAAATATATTGGTTGGAATGGATACTGTTAACTGCCAAAATATATATTGTATTTACCAATGTCCTTTTGGTTTGGGCCAGTAGCAAACAAATATAAAACACTTCCATAACCTTTTTGTATGATATATTTAATTCAGAAAAAGATATGACTTCCTAAAATGGGATAACACTTACCTACTGAGACCAAGGTTTCATAGTTCTGAACCATCACTTCCTTGTGAAGCTCCTTGTCTTGTTTTCTTAATAACTTCCACTCTGCCTCTGAAAAAGTGACAGCAACATCCTCAAAGGTCGCTGGAACCTGTAAAGGACATGTGATATGCTTAATATGTGTATAGATAGATATATATATATATATATATATATATATATATATATATGTATATATATATATATATATATATATATATATATATATATACATATTTTTTTTTGGCTTACAAACAATGTAGTCAAAATGTTACAAGAATAAAATTGTCACTTCATTAATAAAGTAAATATGCCTCACCCTTCACCCTAGTGAATACTTTGCTGACAGCATTTCAGCAGATGTGTAAAACATGTTAGCAGGTATAAGAAGGTCTCCTAGGTCCTTCTAAACTCAATTCAAAAGGAATAGAGACTTGGTAGTTAGCAGTGTGGGAAAAGGTGGGTGTACGAGTCTAATAAATGAGCAGAAAGAACAGGAAGATGGCAGCAGTCAACAAAAGTGAAAGAAAAATGGGTCCCTAGATGGAGTTTTCCGATACTATTGGACTAGCTGATGTACAACAGAACCAGCAGTATTGGGTCAGTGGGTACTTTGTATGCCAGATACAGTTCACCTCTTAATCTGTAGGATACAGAGTAGTGTGACAAGGCTTTGAGTTGTCCCATGTAGGACATATTGTTTAGGCCTTCTATTCTTTTAGTAAGGGATCTCTGTGATTATTCCAGTTGCTGCATGTGTCTGGACAGATACATGCCAAACAGGACACTATACACAATGATTGGCCTAATGAAGGCCGAGTAGAGGGACAGTGACACCTCTAAATCTAGACACAATCCCTATGGTTATAAGCTGTGCAATATACAAGAACTTTGTTATGACACTGGACACATGTTGGTTAAAAGTTAGATCACTCTGTATAGGTTTCCAAATCCCAGACAAATGGAGCAACTCTTAGGGGTGTATTATCAATGAGATAGTTTCTCCCAGAACATCATCATCTTCTTTCGGCTGTTCCCATTAGGGGTTGCCACAGCAGATCACCTGTTTCCATTTCTTCCTGTCCTCTGCATCTTGCTCTATCACACCAACCATGACTGCTCCTAGCTTGCAGTCATCTGCACACTTATTCAGCCAGAGCCCTTCTGTTTTGGCTTTTACTTCAGAGAAGTTGAGGACAACAGTTCAGGTGAGACAAGCAGTGTGAAGGTGTGGCCAGTAAATGAATTATAACTTAACCCTAAGGGTCAATGGCCTAATAACAACAGTCCCTTAACACCTACAGTGCAGATCTTGCAACCCCATGCATGGGGTTAGAGAATTTGCCCTTCAACATAATTTTTTGATGGCTTCTAGATATAACTGTTCATCTCAACCACATGAGCTTTGACAAGTCTGTTGTAGGTACAGTATCCTAAAAATGGAAAGTAGATACAACAGAAGCAATAGCAGTACTAGAAACCTACAGCTAGAAGAAGAAAACAACTGAAAGAATCATAAGCTTTGTGCAGGTGACCAAATGCAGTGAAGTACCTCATAGAACAAGGCACTAAAGGTACATGTACAAAACAGCATATAAGAATATAAGTTTGTTTAAGCTTGGAATATAAGATGAAAGAAGATAAAGGGAGGGTGTGACACCATCATACCTTTCAACTTAAATCTTTACCTGTAAATAAAGCTAAATATTATTTCTTTTCACACCCTACTGCTAAAATCTTATGCAGCTTCTTTTAATGTAAGTAATGTCTGTAAATGACCCTCTCTGAAATTCACTACTTAAAATCTTATTGGAACTTTTATAATATTCATTTTGTCCTCTAGATGGTCAATGGAAAAGGATTGTTTGGATTAGTTTGTTTACCCAGACAAGTGCAAGCAGGTAATGAGGGAGTTTAGAGGACTTTAAATAGTGAGTGATGCGTGTTTGTGTGTGTGTGTGTGTGTGTGTGTGTGTGTGTGTGTGTGTGTGTGTGTGTGTGTGTGTGTGTGTGTGCGCGTGCATTTAAAGACTGAAACACCAAACTCCTATTATGCTCCCCTCTTAATCTTCTGCTGTTACCCCTATCTGCATGCCAGTGTCCTACTGCCTTGTCAACTGCTGCCAACACTGCGGGTCATTAAACATGATAACATCAAGTTCTTTTTCTGCTCTGGGCATGTATTTATACTGGTACCTGACCTATTTCTAACAACCTTGTGTTTACTCTTCTAACTTTGGCAATCGACCACACTATGACATGTCCATGATACTGTTTTAGATCACTAAAACCAATGAAAATTTGCTTTTAAGGCCTGAAAAAGTCCATAATGGAATGTTAAACTATATGCACCCTAGCAACAGTATGAGTAGTGTACCATTTATAAAACTCCCCCTTCACAACATAGGCAAAGTCAAAGAACAGTCTGTATCCTACTTCCCACCCAATTACATGAACCTCACACTACTCCCTCCCCACACTTCTATGTCCCCCTGTTTATACAATCCTAATAATCTTACAGGTATCAGTTCTAAAAGCTTTGCTGAACTCCACATATACCTAAACTTATTCTACTCATGGAATAACAGCTATAGCAATCTCATCACAAGCCATAACATAGTAAGTAGTAGGCTATAGGACACAAGTCCTTACTAACTAAACTCAGTGTGCAAATAAAAGCCAGCTTCCCTGATATCACACAGCACATGATGTAACAAGGTAAGTATCAGGTTATGGGATCTGCAGCTTTACTGACCATATTTTACTTAAGCAATGAAACTGATAATAATGCTGTTTATGCAGTGTAAGATGCCTCACTAGTCAAGACAATATGGGCATATTAACTGCTGCTACGTTACATATGCTATCCTAATTTATTGAGTGATAATGAGATGAAGACAACAAAATCTATATGCAAGTCTTAAGGCTCTAACCATAATAATAAAAACAATCATCATCAAAATGAAAAAAGGCCTAAACATAGTCCTGACCATGATAAAAGTAGGAGGGACCAATAGTGTAAGTGGACAACGGGGGTCTATATTATTTCCTCAAAAGATGTTGCCATCGAATCCCTATTCATCGACACAACTACATGAAATAATCACTACATCAAAGTTTTTCCCTGGGAAAGTAACTAGCTGGCCAGCATCATGAATTAGCCCTTTCCCCACTGTAGTGTGATCTTGGAGTTGGTATAAGTATGGGGGGGGCACATCCCTCCCATCTGGAGGTGTGGGGACTGAAGCCCCCAGCCTTTTGAGTGTAAAATGATGTAGTTCGTATTACAGTTGCTCTGGTGGCCAAGTAGTTTCTTTCCCTCCGAAAGAAGTTCAATGATTGTAGCATTCGCTGAACAGCTATTCATTCGATGGATAGTGATTGATGAACTGCTGTTCGATGGAGAAGTTTTTTGAGGAAATAATATAGGCCCGAGAACAGATATCAGACAAGTACTGTTTAGGTGAGTTGTATTAGTACAACTTAGTATATTTCCACAATATCTGTCACTGCAGTCATAACATCTGGCAGAATACCAAACCAATATGAGAAAACTAAAAGTGAACAAAAGAGAAACCTATTGCTTAAAACAAAACCCCTCCCAAAGAGACAATGAATGAATGAACGGATGAATGCAAGATCTAAAAGTCATCACATCCTGGTGAAAAAATACCTTCCATACACATCTGATATATATACAGATTTCCCGCAAGTTTATAATTCCTTATTTCTACTTTTGTTTTAATACTGAAGTTTAAAAAATCCAAAGACAGGAATTCAGTGGGGAAGGGAAATGTGGAACACACAGTGGGGAGGGCCCCAGCCAGGAAATCTAATGAAAGCTGTCATAAACAATAACAATGTGATATAAGAGTTACAGAATTGTGCCAAAAAACAGCGTACATCATTTCGGAGAGCACAAAAGCCTTTGTTATCAAAGAAGTGCCTTAACTATCCATCCAAGTCTCTATATACATATCAGGTCTGGTTCATGGGCTAGTAGGTCAAAAAATCAAGGAATGTTCTTTGAGGGAATAGTTCAAAACTAATTCTCTCCATGCCTTAATGCATGACGGAGCTATTTGTAACATTTAGTAAATCATTTCCATACCAGTGTCAATGATCCCCACAGTAATCTAGTTTCTACACCAGTGTCAATGATCCCCACAGTAACCTGGTGTCTACAGCAGTGTCAACGATCCCCACAGTAAACTAGTTTCAACACCAGTGTCAACAATCTCTACAGTAACCTAGTTTCTACACCAGTGTCAACAATCCCACTGTAGCCTAGTGTCTACACCAGTGTCAACGATCCCCACTGTAGCCTAGTGTCTACACCAGTGTCAACTATCCCCACTGTAGCCTAGTTTCTACACCAGTGTCAACGATCCCCACTGTAGCCTAGTGTCTACACTAGTGCCAATGATCCCCACAGTAACCTAGTGTCTACACCAGTGTCAATGATCCCCACAGTAACCCGCTGTCTACACCAGTGTCAACAATCCCCATGGTAATTTAGTTTCCACACCAGTGTCAACAATTCCCACTGTCACCCAAGTTTCTACACCAGCTTCAATAACTCCCACAGTAACCTAAGTTTCTACACCAGTGTCAACAATTCCCACAGTAACCCAAGTTTCTACACTAGTGTCAACAATCCCACAGTAACCTAGTTTCCACACTAGTGTCAACAATCCCATACTAACCTAGTTTCCATACCAGTGTCAACAATCTCCACAGTAATTTAGCTTGTGAAATGGGAATGATCAGAGACAGACAACCCCCAAACACAGCTTCAATGAGACAGAGAGCGAAAATTCCTCATCCTAAACACACCTATAGCCTACCATGATGTGTTCCCATAAAACATCCCCTGCAGACAAACTGAAAAATGTAGTAGACCATCTCTAGTACTAATCAAATTGGCCAGGGTGCATATAAACCAATCTGTCTGGGGTCAAAAAAAGTGGTGCCGATATCTTAGTATTTATAGGTTCATAGGTGTGTACTAGACTAATGGCCCTGGAGTCTTTACAACCCTAGCCCATAGAAGTGCCCTAGCACTGTGCCGCCTGACGTTAGTTCCCAGTGCTCTATTAATTAGAGCCACTGCAGTGATCCCAGGGGTGAACTTTCTATTTCCTATCCACTCGTCAAGATTTCTCTTGAAGAGGGCCAGTGAGGTGCTCTGCTTGACATGTATGGGAAGTCTATTATAGAGCATGGGCAGTCTCTGGGTTATGAACCTGTCTCTCCAGCATGTTCTGTTGATTGTGTTAATGAGGTATATTTATTTATTCATTTGCATTTCATTACTGGGAAGGTCCAACCAGGTCATGGAAGACCCCTTTTCAGCAGGCACCTGGGGAAAGTTTTAGCAAGAGAAAACTTAGAAAAGATTTTAGCAGACACTTCGTGAGTACAAACAATGCAGATTCAGCATAGGTTTGTGTGCCAAGAAGCAGTCTTTCTGTAGGTTAATACTAAGCTATCAATCTGCAGACTGTTACAAGCATAGTCAATAACCAGGGTTGGAAATACACCCCAGTACCTTGCACCTGTAAGGTAAAGACCTTAATCATTAAGACAAACCCTCCCTCCTATCAAAGATGGAACATTATAAAGGTAATTATAGTGATGAAGGAAGAAGTTAAGGTAGGCCAGTTGTCGAAGATTTGGAATAGGACTACAAGTACAAGTACCAGTACCAGAAGCAGTACCAATACAAGTAGTGAAAGAGATCAAGAGTTAAATGACATAGATCCAAAAAAAAAAAAAACAATTAAAATACGCAAAAATTAAGAGGATAGAGTGCATATGGGCTACCTGGACCTGGCCCAATGCCTTTGACACTATTTCCCACTCAGGCATCATTGATAAACTCACCCACATGGAGATCAACCCGTATATTTTCAGATGGGTTGCAAACTGGCCCACAGACAGAACGGACCCAGTCAAAATATGTGACTCTACCTCCACCAGCAGACTAGTACCCACTGGTGTTTCATAGGGATCAGTGCTGGGGTCCCTACTGTTTGGAATCTACTTCTTGGATGTAAACAAAAGGCCAACGGCTGACAAAGTTTGCTGATGATTGCAAACTGAGTGCAGTCATCGAGTCCCCAAATGACGTCAACATTTTACAAGAGGGGCTTACACAAATGACTGCTGCCAAAGTCATGGGCTAAAACTCAATGCAAAAAATTGCATTCGGCAAGGGCGATGTCCCTGCAGATTACCACATTAATAACAACATCCTAAGTAAGTAATCAGTGATGAGACATTTGGGCATACAGGTTGCCAGCAACTTTTCCTTTGATCACCACATCTCCACAGTAGTAAGAAAGGCTTTCTACATCGGCCACCTCATAGGTAAGGGCATTTCATCCAGAACAAAAGAGGTTATATACCCCCCCCCCCCCGTATTCCTCACTTATCAGGTCAATAATAGAGTACAATGCTACTTTGGGCATGTACCTTACCATGCACCTAGAGCAACTGGAAAGATCTCAAATGTTTCTTACAAAGAAAATTCAGGGTCTTTAGCTTACGTCATATGTTGACAGACTGAAATCACTGTCACTATATTCTGTGTCTTACAGACTACTCCAAGATGACCTCTGCCTTGCATATAAAGCAATCTCAGATCTTGCTCTAATGGAAATGCTGCACATTCATAAATTAAATGGTATAAGATGCACTTGCTCTAGGGAACTCGACCTGGTATGTGACATCAACAGACTTGCTGGAGAGACAGATATGTCTCACATAGGTCACCTCTCCGCTGGAATAAACTTCCAGTTCAGGTGAAGCAGAGTCTCACACTGACCCTATTTAACCGTAATTTGGATGACTGGATGGGAAACCGAAAATTCACCTCAGGAGTTTCATTTGTGTCCCTTTTGGACAAATCAGTAGTTATTGACTTAGTTCCGCTCAGTACCTTGATATTCTTAGAAACAGGAGTTGACTTGGCTAGGCTTGTAAGGGCACTAGAGCCATTAGACTAGTGATCTCCTATGATCCTAAGAAAAGTGAGAGAGGGGGATTGCATTGTTAATCTTTTGTAAGACAGAACCTCTAGCTACTGATGGGAATGTAAATAAGAGGGTGTTATCAGTTTGATCCAAAACAGGTCATTTAAGCCAACACTTTCTGAAAATCAGTCAGGGAGTAAATTAAACACATTCCTAAGAGCCATGTACATGTTCAAAATGGACATATATCAAGTCACTCCACCTAGCAGGATAGAACCCTCAGGCCTATCAGACAAGCATTTATAGCTCCTACCCCATTGCCAGGATGGAGATATCTCTGTCAGCTTTTTATAGTTACGGCAACTGGCTTTACCAAAGTTTATGCATTCTGTATCTCTCCATTTCAAATTTAGCCATCTCCTCCTGAAAATACAGAACTTCCTCTTATTTAAATAGCTGGGCAAAAATCTCAATCCCTGCCCAAATATTTTGATCCCAAACCAAAAGCTCCACTCAAGTGAGTCACCTCCTGCCGGAGTAGGACCAGTAGTGTCTAATATCTAACGGACTCCACACCTCCTTTATCAACAGGAATTTATTAAAGGCATCTGTCTTCCCTCCCTCAAGAATGTCCACTAGCTTTAGATTTCCATTTAACCTCTCCTAGTTGCTTCAGTACTTCTCTAATATTTTAACTTTATTACTTTCGATGTTGAATCCTACCTGTGCCATAGCCATAAGGAAAAGATATGCATATTAAAGAATGACAGATACAGTTCCAGTCTGGGAAACTGCAAACCCCATGCCAGGTTTACTTCTTACTGTTAATTCTGCATTCATCCTTGGTCTATGCTGGGGTTTAGGAGTACCAGGATAAAACCTCTCGCCATTTTGATAACCACTCTACTAGAAGAATGTATCATGACAACCAGCAGGGGAGGGAACAGCTTCAGGAAAAAAGATCAGTTTCAGCAAAACTACCCAACTACCCACTGATTTGCAGACTGTCAATTCATACCACAAACCATGTGTGAGTGTGAGTGCGTGTGTGTGTGTGTGTGTGTGTGTGTGTGTGTGTGTGTGTGTGTGTGTGTGTGTGTGTGTGTGTGTGTCTACAATTCCAATGTCTTTGCAAGACCCACCTGAAGATTGTCTCTTATCCAGCACACAGGAAAAAACAAACAAAGGTATTACAAGATGTTTTACTGTGCATTCTGACCACCTAACTGGAAAAGCCATCTTCCAACTAGCTACAGGACACCCAATACAGAGAATCTGAGATTTTTTAGCGTTCAATTTAAAAAACGAGCTACTTCCAAAATGTTCACAAACCAGTAACCACAACAAGACCTACCACTGACATTCTAGGCAAACCAAGTATAGTATCATCTGTGATATGAACAAGCTAAATCAGTCGTCTTCCCCTCACAAACAAATGATGTCCTTCTATATCACTGTTGCAGTACTCTACACAGAAGGGATCTCCCACCAAGGGTAGCCTAACGCTCAGCCAGTATACAAAAGCCTAATGATCTTGTATGCACCGTAATTCACATGTATGCTCCTCGCATAGATTGTAGGACATAAAAGGGATGTGTAGTCACAACTATCTAGAACTTCTTTGCTGCCAGTTCATACTCCATTATTACTAGTTGGTTTGAATGCCATGTTGCTGTACTGAATACTTTACACGCCAGAGAAGTGCCCCATTGGGGTTGTGTTTTTTTTTTCTTTTTTCTTTCTTGGTCTTCTATTTTACTTTCCTACCTAAAGTTCATGTCATCCAAGAAGGGAAAATGTCAGTGTGTGATAGGCAGATTCATCATAGAGATTGTCGCAGACAGTGTCTTTTTTGTTTGGGTAATTCCCACGGCCATACCTCTTGTAGTATCTGTAAGGTGTTTGTGCCCAAGACACTCCGAAGCTGTTTGTTTCCCTGGCCATTTATCTTGAGAAACAATGACTTAAGAAGTTAATCCAGGGTAGCATGGCAGAATCCTTTAACCCCAAGATACTCCCACTAGGTAAGAAGGCAGCCTCGAAGTCTCTGCCAGATTTTTTAGCTGTCTAGCCTCGGCCAGACATCCCTCTAGAAGCAAGTAATAGCTCTTGTTCTGCATCTACATCAGATTTCTGTGCCGTGATCATATCGGAAGCAGGCATGGATCCATCTTTACACACGTCCACTGAGTTTTTGCAGGTGTCTGCTCTGAACATCAAGGGGGAACCCCAGTTGATTATCTCTGAGAATACTAAAGGGATTCTGCAAATACTGGACAGGAAGAAAGTTAATGATACTCTTACTGAATCTTGCCAAGGGTCGGAACCTCCAGTATTTGTTGGACATTCCTTCCAAGAAAAAACAAAAGACCAAGCATGTTTCAGTCCATCTTGAGGATGCTCAAAAGGAATGACAAGAGCTTACTCAGGGCTTGTTTTCTGACTTGGTTCGGAAACCTCCTCGAATGGTTTCAGTGCCGGCTCCTCCTTGTAACTCTACCCCTTCTAAATGGCCCAAGGAACCAGATTCCTTGGATGAGGAATCAGAGTCTCTGGAGGGGGTCCTTGTCTTGGTCTTCTCAGATGCCTTCACCATTGGCTTACTGTTCTGATGAGGAGTAGTTTGTTAGCCCTAAGTCTCCTTTTAGAAAATGTCCTTTGGGGACACAATTGCTAGGATGATGGAATTATTTATGTGGGATTCTTCTCAAGGGTCTGATATACACAGAAAATATTATATATTGCTTCAGGCAGATACTCCTGAACCATCAACAGTTCCTCCTGTGTTGACTGCCTTTTTCAATACTTTCATTGCTGCTTCCAAGTCTCCTGACTCTTAGCCTCCTGCTCCTAAGAAACGTAACAGGTTTTTAAGGTTCCTAAGGATTGTCAATTTTTATTTAAAAGTCCTTCTGCTTGTCCCGCTGTGGTAAAAAATGTCCACGGAGGCAAGGGCTCACCCAAAAGATGCTTTATTCCAACAAAAAATTCACAACCTTCTCCACGGAGGCAAGGGCTCACCCAAAAGATGCTTTATTCCAACAAAAAAAAGGTTGTGAATTTTTTGTTGGAATAAAGCATCTTTTGGGTGAGCCCTTGCCTCCGTGGACATTTTTTACAAGTTTCATTTTTGTTCTTTGGTTTGGATTGTCCCGCTGTGGTGTCAGTCTCTTCTGACAAACCCAAGGTTTTGCCTTCTGATATGGATAGCAGGGCAATTGAGAGGATTGGTAAGAAAGTTTACACTGCTTCTACTTTGGCCTTTAGGGATGTTAATTAGCAGACCCAAATGACTAGGTATGCGCTGAACTTGACTGCTCAGGCTTGTCAGGTTATTTCTGGCCTTCCTCATTCTGAAGGCAAATCCTCGGCCTTATCAATTTTAGATTCTGCTTTTCAAGTGCCTCACCATTCTAAGTGTAGCTACGATGCTGCTGCTGCTGTTAATGCCTCTGCCAGGACTGCAGCTTTTGGGTCTGTCATGAGACATTATTTTTGGCTTCATCTCCAGTCTCTCCCTGAGAACATTAAGGCCAAGTTGTTGGATACTTCTTTGGATAATAAACTGCTGCTACTGATATGTTTAAGTCTCTTCAACAGAAAGGCAATGCCTTGCAGGACCTTAAACCTATTTTTGTCTCTGCTATCCCTAAGTTCCTGAGAAATTATCCTTCAAGATCTGCTTTTGTTCGCAGGCAACCCCGCCAGGCCTCCAAGGGCAGGAATGGTGGTAGGTGGGCCCCCTCTGCTAAGGTTTCTCAGATTACTGTAGCCAAGAAGCCTCCTTTATTTGATAAGCCTGGTTTTCTTTGACAATTCACCCCCCCCCCACCTTCTTTTAGACCAGGTTCCTTTGTCCCTTCAGCCTTCCCTTTGTCTTCAAAAATGGCTTCTCATATCTTCAGGCTCTTGGGTTCTTTCTGTCAACCATCAGGGTTATTTCATGGTATGGAAATCTCTTCCTCCTTTTTCAGGAACTCCTCAACCTTCTCTACAGCAACTTCAGCATTTTTTGGAGGTTCTACGGTCCCTGGTAAACCAAGGAACCATTCAACCTGTCCCCCTTCCCAAGTGGGAAAGGGTTTTTATTCCCAGATTTGCCTCAAAAGGTCGTCACTTTGAGACCTAGTCTGAACCTCTCCCTGCTCACCACTTTTTGTCACGGTCCCTTCTTTTTGGATGCTTACTCTTCAAACTCTGTTTCCTCTTTTACTATCCCAGGCTTTTCTGGTGTCCTTGGATCTTAAAGATGCTTACCTTCATATCCCTATTCATCCTCTTTTTAGAAAGTTTTTACATATCTCTGTGTCTTCTTTTCATTTTCAGTTCTCTTCTAACTCAAGGGCATTCAGAAGATGCCTAGTTCCTGTGATTGCTTTCTGCAGGCTCCAAGACATTCAGATTTTTCCTTATCTAGACAACCTGTTGCTTCAGGCACCTTCTCCCAGTCACCTACTCCAGGATATGGAGCTCAGCACCTCTCTTCTTCAAAATCTGGGGTTCAGTATCAACTTCCAAAAGTCCATATTAACTCCACCTCAGAATCATGTGCATCTGGGATGTAGGATTTAGACAGTGCCAATGTTGGCCTCTTTTCCACTTCCAAAAAGTTTTGTCATTCATAGCCTTCTTTCACTCTCTTGTTTCTCTGACTGCCATGAGAGTCAGGGAGTTTCTTTAGGCCCTGGGATTCATGGCGTCTTCTATGTTAATGCTTCCTCTTACCATACTACATATGTGGAAGCTTCAATGGTACCTCAAATCAGTTTGGTTGCAGCACCCTCTGACTTTGTCTACCTCTCTTTCCCTGTCTAAAGCAGGAATTTGAGTGGTGGATTCTCAAGTCCATTCTCAAGAACTGTTCACTGACGCCTCAGACATGAAGTGGGGGGGGCTTCTTTTGGTCACCTGAAAGTTCATGGTCTCTGTCCCTCCTCATCAGAGGTCAGACTGTATCAACATCAAAGAGATGAGAGCTCTGATTCTGGCTGTTCAGGCTTTCACTCCATGTTGTCTCCAGGCCCCTTGAAAGTGTACACAGACAACACTACAGTGATGTGTTATGTCAACAAGCAGGGAGGCACTAAATCTTATCTCCTCAGCAAGATGGCTTTTCAGGCTTGGGAGGTGGCTCTCAGTTATCTGTTAACTCTTCAGGCAGTACACATTCCTTCAGAGCGCAATCTACTGACATACTCTTGGAGCAGGTCCAAATCACAGGCTCAAGAATGGATGCTTCACAGAGACATGTTTCTGGACATTGTCCATCTGTGGGATATTCTCAAGTCGACCTTTTTGCCTCACCTCTGAACAAGCAGTTCCTCTCTTCTGGTCCAGAGTGCCATGCCATCTGGTGTGGAAGACGGACACCCTTTCCCTTTCCTTGGAAGGGGATGTTTCTTTATGCTTTCCCTCCTCTTCCTTTACTTCTAAAAGTCCTGCAGAAGATTCAGCTGGACTTCCCAAAAATCTTGCTAGTGACTCCCTTTTGGCCAAGACATCACCGGTTCCTCCATTTAATGCATCTGGCCAAGAGCAATCACCACAAGTTACCTCACCAGTTGGACCTCCTCACACAGGACAAGAGGTCTCTTATCCTCCTCACTTGTTCACTCTTCAGCTGACACTGTGGGTGATAAGAGGTGCTTGAAAGGAATCAAAACCATCTGAGGACATACTCAGGGTTTTACAGACGGCAAGGAGCCATCAACCAGAAAATTTTATAGGTCCATATGGAAAATATTTCTTGTTTGGTGCCATGCTTGTAACCAGGACCCTTTTTCAGAGGGGGGTCCCTTTGGCCCTATCTTGCTTGTGTGAGTTGCTTCAGTCTGGCCTGGCCTATTCTTCTCTGAAGACCATTTTGTCAGCAATTTCCACTTGTCTGCCTTGAATCCTGCTTTGGCTTCACATTTTGAGATCAAACGAATTCTTAAAGACTTCTTGCTTATTAGGCCTCCAAGAAAACCTACTCCTCCTCCTTGGGACCATAATTTTGTTTTGGAAAAATTGTCTCAGGCTCCTTTTGAGTCTCAGATTCTGCTTCTTTACAACACTGTACCTGGAACTTCCAGGCTGGGAGACTGTATTGTTGCTGGTTCCTACTTCTGCTCAGAGGGATTCTGAGCTCCAGGCCCTTATGGCCATGCCTTCTATTTTGTTTTTTTCTCAGGGACAGGGTGTCCCTTCATATTAATCCTTCTTTTATGCCCAATTTGTAAATAAGTTGACCTTGAATCAGTCAGTACACCTCCCTTCCTTTTTCCCTTTTCCTCAGTCTGCTACTGAGAGGGTCCTATATAATTTGCATTTGCACAGACAGGTCAGGTCCTATTTGGATAAAACTAAGGCTACTCATAAGTCTGATCAGCTTTTTTTCCTTTCATCCCAGGACATTGGGTTTGGCTGTTTCTAAGCAAACCATCATCTGCTAGATATCTAAGGCCATTTCCTTTTGTTATACTTCTCATGGCAAATCTCTGTCTACTTATGTTAGAGCTCATTCCACTAGGGCTGTTGCCTCTTCTCATGGCTTTTTCAATGGGTTGGATACCAATTCCATCCTTGAAGCTGCTACTTGGTTACTTTAGTAAGCATTAGAAGTTGGACATTGTTTCTAGGATCAGAGCAGGTTTTGCTGAAACCATTTTATATGGGTTTGTTTGTTGAAGGCTCTTCTCAGCCTTCCACCTCCCATTTTGTTTAAGCTTTTTTACTCTCCCTTCTGTTTAAAATACTGCAATAGTGATTTAAAAGGCATAATACAGTTGTGTAAAATCTTACCATAACAGTAGATGTCCTTCTCTTCTCTGTTGCAGTATTTCACTCCTGCAATCCCCTTGTTTGTTCTGGATTTGTTTTAGATTACCTTCTGGCTGAGGATTTCCCCTTTTTCTTCTGCATTTTTTCCTTCTGGATGAGTATGGCTTCCATGTCGTATGGAGCTAGGACTGTAATGTTCTGGGTAGTTGTGTCGTTATGCCCCATTTGTGCCCTGCATTCTGTGCATGGAGCTTAAGTGTGGTGTACAACACATACAATATCATTATGGTTTTATATATTGGCTGAGCATTAGGCTGCCCTGGCCAGGAGATTCCTTCTGTTTAGAATACTGGAACAGTGAAGAGAAGGACATCTACTGTTATGGTAAGATTTTACACAACTGTACTTTCTATAGCCAAGTTCAACAGATGCGAGTTATGGAACCCTAGTGCACTGTACACTTCGACATAAAGCTTATGGCCCAAATTTAACATGATCCCCACAGTACAGAACCTTTATAATCTCAATGCATTTTAAAGGAAACCTAAAGGCCTTCAACACTAGAAACACATACTGCCATGACAACCTATCAAAGGCTGTTTTGAGCATCATGACTAAACATTACTTGGTTTATCTTTTCCATCTTGGTCCTCTCAACTGTACCAACAACATCTCTCACAATAGCTGTTGAATATCTATTTAGGATAACACCAGTCTGGCTTGGGTGGACAAGGCCCCTCCCACCTTGGGTCTTAACCTCTTTACATAAATGGCCATAAACAATTTATATTCTACACAAAGGATAAAGATATGGTGGTAGCAGTTCAGGCCACATAAATCTTTACACGACTTTCCAATCAAAGAAAACCATTATATGCTTTCCAGGATATATAGGCAGTTGATGAACTGTTGTAGTGGTATAAGCATTACAAACAATCAAAAACAGTGTGGATGAAGAAGTAGGCCTCATTTCTTGTTGGTGTGAGATGAATTAAAGTAAAATTTTTGCAGAATAATGATGAAAATTGATGCATGTGAAGAGTGAGTGAGTTAGTGAAACTCAAAATGTTAAGAACAGAATTATGGTTGAAAAAAATGCAAATACTAACTACACTACCAAGTAATTAAGAAGAAATACAAGTAAACAGCAATTAACAGAATGGCCTATATTTAAAATGGTGTTCCACTGATGGTAAAAAATTTAGTTTGGAGCAGACTGTGACATGTACATGGCCTGTTGGATGGGTATATCAGGAGACTGAAACCATTTGAAAGTTGACAAACACGGAGTTTTTCAATGATCAACAGCTAGCCACGAGGCCTATTCAGCAGTAGGCAGCAGAGGTGTAAAGTAAGACGGATAATTTGGGTAGTGAAGTGGAATGTGTGTAGCAAAAATCTGGTTACAATGCAGGATGCTTGAAAAGAAGAATCTGAGACTTTTCTGGACTACTGGAAGGAAAGAGGGGTCAACTTTAATCGATTTTGTGAAAATCATTGGCCACCAGGAAGAAGACCACACTGCCATGATCTGTATTAGAGATGACATGTAATAAATCCATGACTGTTTTGGTACAATATTTGTCTTTACATGAAAAGGAACAAGTACTTTGGCAGTCACTGCAAACAAGAAATACATTTTGTGAAGTTTATCGAATGACGTGGATTTTGATTATTTGATTACAACTTTTCAGCAAAGATTTCAGTTCATGGATGTAACTGGGAGTGTAAAAGATGCAGCTTAAAATAGTCTGCCTTTTCCAGTTGTGTTGAAGGTCTGTTCTCTGCTCTCACGGTGAATTTCTTGGCAAGAATTTTTCAAACAAATAAGTTGGCCATGATCACAGAACTAGACATAATCCTCTACATTATGTTACTTACGACTGTGAGGTTCGCGGTACACTGTTATAACTCTCTTCATTGTCTTGTAAATGTGCACTGGCACAAGTCTGCTTACTGACACATTTAACAATCTTGCACCAAGTAGGGTTTTAATGATGAGATATCAAGTAAAATAAGGACATTATTACAAAAAAGGATGAAAAAAGATAGCAATCAAAAGAATGGTCGACCATCACAGTGATGTTCTATTGATGGCAAAACATAATTTCTATAAATGCTAATGAGACCTTAATTTGAAACAGAATGTGGCACGTATATGGTCTATTGGAAGGATATATGAGGAGACTGAAATTCTTTGAATGGTGACAAGCAGGGTTTTGATAATAAGATATCCACTAAAAGAAGGCATCATTACAAAGAAAAATGAAACATATTACATTATCTTTACCAAGCAATACACATGGGCTCCTGCTGTGAGTTTAATATCAGCCTACGATACTGGAATATTATATATGTAAACAGTGAATGTGCAAAAAGGGGAATTTTTCAAATTTACATACATGAAGTAGCAATGTTAGCTAGAGGTGAAGATAACATTCTCAGCTAAATTAAGGATGCTGCTATGCAGGTGAAGTACATGCATTTTATGGTCGCTTTTTTTGTAATCTGAGAAATAAGGGAAATTAAAAGACAAGATAAGGGAGATTATGGGAGTGCATGCACAGAAAACACCAAGTAATACAACCTCTGCGAGTACGGCAGCTGCAGGGTCCCAACGGGAAAAGTATGCAAGGCAAAAAAAGAAGCAGGACCAGCATACAAGGCACCTTAAGAATTACTTTATTAATAGTATAAGGTTCTTGAAAAACAGACCGGTTTCGGCAAATACAAACACTGAAGAAGGCTTTGTTTTGTATTTGCTGAAACCGGCCTGGTTTTCAAGAACCTTATACTATTAATAAAGTAGTTCTTAAGGTGCCTTGTATGCTGGTCCTGCTTCTTTTTTTGCAGTGCATGCACAGAACCACAGCTAGGAAACCTGGTACCCTGTGCAGATCCCCAAACTGATACCCCTTTAACTCCAATTAAAGAGGAAAAAAATTACGCTACAGTGGTTACTATTATAAGTGTTTCAAGTGTGACTACAAATGCAGCTGCACCACTGTCATCTGCAGACTGTGCTTCCAACAGCTTGCTTCTGGGACAGCCAACCTCTTCCCCCAGTTCTATGCATATATTTATGATATCCAGTATTGAAAATGGAAAAACAAAACTGTCTACATGAAGATTTGCAAAGTTAAAAATGAGAGCCTTTCAGCAGAAGAGGGTGTATGAAAACCTGTACTGCTTATATGCATTAAAGTCCAAACTGATAGGTAAAGAGCTAATACCCTTTGTCAGTGGTAGTTTGAATTGTTACTGTAATTAAATGGATAACAGTTCTTCCTCACCTAGCCTGCCTTTCAGAAACAATGGAAGTCAATGTCAACACAGGTATAAAATGTTGTCAATTTAAAATGATAAACAAATACTGTAAGAGTAAATGATACCTGGCTGCTTTTAATGTGCAAAGTAGAAAACACTCAGTTTGTTCCATAATTTTAAAATGTGAATAGAATGAGGTCATGAAATTCATTACATGTGCACAGAAATAAAAATATTTTAAAACTATTTAGGCAAGAATACATTTAAGATAGTGCAATCAAGAAAGAAATAAGGACAGGTTTCCAGCACACTGCCCGTGGGTAACATCCCAGGTGTGCTTCCCTGGATGTTGGTAAGGCTTCTGAGGATGCTGGATACAAACACCTATTAAACAGGAGCACCACAATGTGAAGAACAACAACAGTACAGAAAATTTTAGAAATAAGTAAACATATTTAACTGTATTGTGTGTTTAGGAAATTACGGGAGAGTATGGATACAGGATAATATTAACGTTGTTTCTAATAAGACCCAACCATTTCTTCCACTAGTTATGGAATTAAGAAGTGTAAACAAGCAAGCATATGAGGTAGTCAATAACTTTATTAGTAAATAACCTGAACAGATGAAATTACCAAAAAGTAATGCAACATCAGATATGCCTCAGTTCAGGAAGAATGGAGTAAAGGAGTGATAAATGGTGACATTTTCAATTAGTGTCGTAAACAATGGGTTAGGATAACATTATTGTTTTAAATGCTGTGGCTATTTGATTGAACTAATAATATGTTGCATTATATTTACTGTGATGTAACAATGCCAATAAAGGACTTTTTTTAATCAGTGTGCAGATGTAATTTGGTAAAACCTAGTGAAATTCAGCAGATTATCCCTTGCCCCACTACCCTACAAGGTTTCAGAACCTTAACTTCTTTGTTGTAGTTCATTCCTACTTAACTAAGTCTCCAGAGCAGATCTCATGGAATTTGTGTGATACAGAATACTCAACCCGAGCACTGAAGTCTGTGAGAAGACTTAGATCACTTCATTCCTACTGCACTACGTCTCCAGAGCAGATCTCATGGAACCTGTATGATACGGAATACTCAACCCAACCAGTGAAGTCTGTGAGAAGACAAAGATCACTTCATTCCTACTGAACTAAGTCTCCAGAGCAGATCTCATGGAACCTGTGTGATATGGAATACTCAACCCAACCAGTAAAGTCTGTGAGAAGACAAAGATCACTTCATTCCTACTGAAGTAAGTCTCCAGAGCAGATCTCATGGAACCTGCTTGATACGGAATACTCAACCCAAGCAGTGAAGTCTGTGAGAAGACAAAAATCACTTCATTCCTACTGAACTAAGTCTCCAGAGCACATTTCATGGAATCTGCATGATACGGAATACTCAGCTCGAGCACTGAAGTCTGTGAGAAGACAAAGATCACTTCATTCCTACTGAACTAAGTCACCAGAGCAGATCTCATGGAACCTGTGTGATATGGAATACTCAACCCAACCAGTGAAGTCTGTGAGAAGACAAAGAACACTCTGGTAATCACAGGAAATTACTTTTTTTCAGCTGCTGTTGAAAGAGTGATAAAACACCCATACAGGAGGAAATACAGTTGGGTTAAGAAGTTCCCATAACTGTACATGAATCAGTGTTGACATACTGACTTTTGGGATTTCCTACCTGCAGGAGCTCAGAAGTTAGCCTGAACACCAGAGCTGTCAACATTCACCTTAGTCCTGCCAGACTCCTTCCCTTTCTGAAATCAGGGCATCAGTGGTAAAAAGGGTAATCAGCTGGCACCACTTTCAGGTCATTCTTGCACAAGAATGCAGACCATAGTCCTCTTAGGTCCAGAGTATGACCTGTACAGTGTTGGTCTGATCTGTTGCCACGAGAAAGTACAGTTGTGTAAAATCTTACCATAACAGTAGATGTCTTTCCCTTCAGTTAACTACATGGGATTCCCTGCCGCGGAAGCCTGACGTCTGGTCAGTCTTCCAAAAACTTTTGAATTTAAACAGTATTCCAAATGTCACCATACATTTCCTACATAATGTAGGGAGTAAAGGTGATGTGTAGGCTTACCAAAAACAGAACTGATTCCCCAGAAGGAACACCAGTCCAAGGAACCCAAAAGGTAACGTGTACATCCAGGAAGGTAAATAACTAGGGGATGGAGGGAGGGAGGGAACGAATACTCCAGCAGTGAAGGCAAGGGCATCTACCATTATGGTAAGATTTTACACAAGTGTACTGTATCCTTACACTCACTACTGCAGTATTCTTAACTATATGGGAGAGTGCCAACGCTCAAGAGGAAATAAGGAAGGGGCACAAGCATCCCCTAAAAACCATGAAGAACTGAACTAGTGAAACCAGCCCTTGCTCTAAACATACCATCCAACTTGTAGTGCTTGGTAAAGGTTTGCAGAGAAGTTCAGGTAGCTGCCTCAAGAATAGAATTTGTATCTAAGCCTTTGAAAAAAGCACCAGAAGAAGCCACAGCTCTATTAGAATGATCCTTAATTGAAAAAGGAAGGCTCTTGACATGAAAAGTGCAACAAAAAGAAATAGCCTTAGAAATCCAAGAAGACATAGTCTGCTTGGATACAGCAAGCCCCAAAGATCTAGGATGAAAAGAAACAAATAAATGATCATATTTTTCTGATAGCCTTGGTCATATCCAAATAAACTCTAAGTTGCCTATGCATGTCCAAAGTATGCAGCACCCCCCCTCAGTGTCAGTTTGCAGGGGGAGAGTAGGCAGATTAACAGAATGATTAATCTAATGCATAAAGAATCTAACTTCCTTCCCAATACCATAGGTGTCCGACAGGGGTCCATCCTGGGTCCACTGCTTTTCTCCATATTTATTAACAATCTCTATACTGTCATTCCAAAGGCCATCTGTATACAGTATGCAGACGACTCTACATTGATCTGCACTGGTACCACCCAGGATGAACTTCAAGCAAGTACTCAGTCAACTTTCAACCTGGTTGAAAAGTGGCTTGCTGACCGTTGTCTTCTTCTAAACTCTAATAAAATGAAACTGCTATTTTTCTCTCCCACGCAAAAATTGCCAATGATATCCTTCTCCATTACCTCTAAAAATGGCATTAATATCTCCCCAGACATCCATACAAAATTACTTGGGGTAATCATAGATAATAATCTTAAATTTGATGTCCATGTAAATAAAGCCATAAAAACCATCAATAAAAAACTGGGCTCACTATATAGAATAAAATCATTCCTAACCCCACAAGCTAGGACTGCTATTGCCCGCTCCCATCTCCTCTCCACCCTCTTCTATGCCTCCCCAATACTGGCCAACTTAAACAAAACAGAACTCAACAGACTTTCTGCCTGCTATAACAGCATAGCTAGATTTGCCACTGGGCTGCCCTACAGAACACATCACTGCACAAACCTAAAAAATCTAGGATGGCTAGAGCTATCAAGGCAAATTCAGTACAATCAACTTATTGTGGCCTTCAAAGTTCTTAACCAACCTGACAATACCCCTGCCTTAAGTAATATCATCACACCTCACTCCCAACCTGACAATACCCCTGCCTTAGGTAATATCATCAGACATCACTCCCAACCTGACAATACTCCTGCCTTAAGTAATATCATCAGACCTCACTCCCAACCTGACAATACCCCTGCCTTAGGTAATATCATCAGACCTCACTCCCAACCTGACAATACTCCTGCCTTAAGTAATATCATCAGACCTCACTCCCAACCTGACAATACCCCTGCCTTAGGTAATATCATCAGACCTCACTCCAACAAAAGATCACTCAGATCATCCAGTAGAACTGTATTCCAAACCACTATAGCTAATAATTTAGCTGGGAACTCCATGTTTGCCAACTCTGCAGGCAAAGCTTGGAACCCACTACCTCAATACATTACAATAAACACTACCCTTTCTAAATTTAAGAAAGTCCTCAAGCAGTGCTACTTAACTCATTGGCTCTGCCCCTGTGCCAGGCCTGATTAATACCTGGTAACACTGGTACACCTATGTATCTTTAACAATTCTTTTTTAGTCAAGTGCCACATTAATCCTACTGTTTCGTAAGCAAAACTTCTAGATGTAAAGCATGTCAGCTGTCCTGTACTTTATGTGGCAATATGACTGTAAATTAATGTACCTTAATGTGTTGTATTTAAGTCTCTTTTTGTGTATTAAATCCTTTGGAGCTTTTCTCCCCAGGCCTCCACTGAAAATGGACATGTATCCAGTCAGACTATCCCGGTCAACAAATGTAAAATAAAATAAAAATTAAGAGACAGCTCATTAACCACCTTCTGCATAAAAGAAGGGTTAGTCGCAAGGACACTCTGTCCTCATGAAAAATCAAAAAAGGAGGACAAGCCATAAGACCTGCAACTCAGGCACCAGTCTGGCAGAAACTAGTGCTAACAAAAGAACAGTCTTCCAGGAACAATGTTGCAAGGAAGCTGAAGCAGCAGGCTCAAAGGGGAGCCTGAGTCAACTTCTTCAAAACAAAATTAAGATCCCAGAGAGGAGTAACAGATTTCCTGGGAGGTCTAATATTAAGGAAGCCTTTAAGAAATCATTTCACCTCAAATCTAGCGGCTAAAGGAGGAGAAAAAAAGCAGACAATCAGAGCCAGCTGGCAGGTGGGCCTTAATAGAAGAACAGGTGAAACCAGCATTGAGAAACTCACACAAATAAGAGAGAACCAAAGAAGCATCCACAGTAAGTGGGTCCAGGTTACGAGACAGACACCAAAAAGAAAACCTCTTCCATTTAGACAAGTAGGATTTCCTAGTAGTAGGTTTCCTGGCCTCCTGCAGGACCTGCAGCACATCCTCAGAAAAAGGTGTCTATGAGGAATCAAAATCCTATCATCCACAGTGTCAGCTGAAGTGTGGACAAGTGGAGATGGATAAGTGATCCCTTGTCATGTGAGATTAGATCCACCCTGTGACATAACTTGTGATGACTGCCCCTCGCTAGATGCAGAAGAAGAAGGAACCAGTGCTGTCATGGCCAAAAGGGAGTCACCAACAAGATTTGGGGACCATCCGGTTGAATTTTGAACAGGACTTTCAGAATGAGAGGAAGGGGAGGGAACGCATAAAGAAACATCCCCTTCCAAGAGAACGAGAGGGCGTCCACCTTCCACACTAGAGGGCCTGGGATTCTGGCACAAAACAGAGGGATTTGTCTGTTCAGAGGGGAGGCAGAAAGATCCACTTGAGGAGCACTCCATTGGTGGATAATGTCCAGAAACACATCCCTGTGAAGCATCCATTTATGGGACAGAGTTAAGGACCTGCTCAGAGTGTTTGCCACAATGTTCTGACTGGAAGGGATATATAAACTGCCTGAAGAGTCACTTGACACTTAACAGCAAGATCCCATACCAAAAGTGCTAACTGGTAAAGAAGATAAGATCTCGTTCCTCTCCACTTGTTGATATACCACATCACTGTGAATACCTTTGAGAGTCCTGGAGAAAACAGAGAATAAGAGGCCTGAACAGCCAGCAGAAGAGCTCTCATGTCTTTTGACACTGATGTGCTCTTTCTGCTGGCAAGACAACCACACCCCCTGTACCTTTAGGGAACCAAAAGTCACCCCTCCATCCCATGTCTAAGGTGTCTGTGAACAATTCCTGAGAGGAAAAAGAGGGATAAAAAAGGGATCCCTGGATTCGGAGACAACTACTGAATCCACCAGAGAAGTTACTGTCTGAAGCAAGGAAGAACAGGAGCTACAAATTCTAGAGGATGAGCATGTTGAAGCCACATTGACTTCAGAAACCACTGAAACTTTTTCATATGGAGTTTGGCCAGAGGGAGCATTGGAATGGTTGATACCATGAAACCCAGAACTCTCAGAAACTCTCTGGCGGAAATGGAAGCCAAGGAAAGAAGAATGTAAAAAAAATAAATGAGAGTTTAGGCCTTTGGGGGGCAGTGATGCAAGCATTGGCACTGTCTGAATCCTGCAACCAAGAAAAACATGATCCTAAGGAGTCAGAGAAGACTTTTTGAAATTTATAGTGAATCCCAGGCTCTGAAGAAGGGATATGGCAAAATTAAAATTTTTCAAAAAAAGGTCTCTGGAGAGGATGCCTGAATCAACAGGTCGTCCAAGTAAGGAAATACTGGGATTCGTTAAAGTCTGCAAAAGGCAATCACAAGAGCAAGGCATTTGCTGAACACCCTTAGGGCAGTATAAAGGCCAAAGGACAAAGCAGAGAACTGAAAATGCCAGGAATCAACACAAAAATGCAAATACGTCCTGAACAGGACAGATCAGAATATGGAGATAAGCATCCTTGAGATCCAGAGACACCATATAGGCCTGTGGGAGCAATAGAGGAAACAGAATCTAAAGGGGCAACATCTGAAAGGAAGGTACTGTTAGAAAAGTGTTAGATGAGAGAGGTCTAGAATAGGTCTCCAAGTTCCCTCTTTTCTGGGCACTAGAAACAGTCAGGAGTACAGCCCTTTCTCCCACTGGGATTCAGGTACCTCTTGAAAACTACCCTGAAACAAGAGATCTTGAAGAACCTCTGGTAAAAAAGGAAGATGTTCCCGAGGAGGCTGGGGAATGCCCATAAACAGAGGACGGGATTTCCACAACATGAAGTACCGTTGACGAATGATCGACAGAACCAAAGAATCCTGATTGATCAGAAGCCAAACCGGAAGAGAAAGAGAAAGGCAAATAGAAAAAGGCATGTGGCTGGGAAGGGACGGATAGTCACACAGTGCCTGGCTTGTCCAGAAAGGAAGGCTTCAGAGTCCATGAAAACTGCCTTAGCAGGAGGAGTCCGTTTGCCATTCTTCTTACCTTTAGTAGAGCGACGCGATTGCCTACAAACAAAGGCAGGCTTAGCGGGGTAGGTTTTATGAAATATAGGCACAGGAAAAACAAATACATGTTTAAGCTCCCATAAGGCCTTACTCTTATCCTGAAAGGACTTAAACAAACCAGCAGTAGCTTCCCCAAACAAAAGTTTAGAATCCAGAGGTGCACCCATCAACTTAGCTTTAATATCATCAGGCAGATATTGAAGCCGAAGACATGAAAACTACCTCATCACTGAGCCAAAAGCAGCAGTCCTAGAAGAGGCATCTGCTGCATCATAACTACATTTAATAGAATGACGAACCACTTGACTGGAAGACCCTAGCAAGGAAAGAACTGAAGTTTTACTCTCAGAGTCTGGAAGATCAGAAATAAGTGACAGGCCTGAGAAAGAAGAGCCAACACATACTTAGACATATGGGTTTGATAATTAATAGCCCAAAAAGCTAGGGTAGCAGAACTTTAAAACTTTTTGCCCACCCTGTTCATAGCTCTGCTGTCCTTGTCAGAAGGTAATAACTTGGGCGAAGGAAGCAATTGAGATGGCTTATCAGAGGCTATGGACACTACCAAGGATTCAGCAGCAGGACATTTATATAAAAAAGAACAATCCTCATGACCCCCACAAAATCTATCAGGCTTCGTGGGAGCGGGGGGGGGGGGGAATCAGGCACCTGAGAGGCTTTGGAGAAAGCATCCAGTAAAGCAGCCAATACAAGGAATAGCTGCAGGTTTAGGACAGTCCAAATGCAACAACTTATAGTACCTCTTATGGATATCAGAGACCTGAGCACAATTCCACTTAAAAAATCTATCATCCAAGAGTGCGTGTCCCCAAAGGAAAGTTCCTCCAAAGGAAGATCAGGACTAATAGGTTCCTCCTCTTCTGACCCACGGTGCAAAGGAGAAGGAATTGGAGTACAATAAGTTAGGGATACATCAGCAGAATCCGACTCATCCTTAAAAGAATCCTTGTCTCTAGGCCTTTTAAGAGGAGTAGAGGACCAAGGAGGAGCAGGAACTGAAACCCCATGAGGAGGCTTTAAGGACATTAAGGCAGAAAATAACCCCTAAGTAAAAGCCTGCCACTCACTTTGTGGATCCCTAGAAGCAGAAGAAACATGTTTAATTTTTTTGCTTCTTTTTTTAAGGGAATGTTCTGAGATGACTCAGATCCAGGACGATAGCCGAGAACCGTAGCAGGAACTTCTTCCCAACTAAAAACTGAGGAACTCTCTTAGGCCCCACAGTAAAACATCAACTGTGGTTCCCTCTGAACACCCGATACAGATGCCTGCAAAGCCTCTTTAGACATGCTTCCAGCCAGATCCTCACCGACTTCCAGCATGGTAGCAGCAGAGAAATCTGACAATACAGCCGGGTGAGCCTCCGGGTTCATAACAACCTCAGGAGAAACACCTGGCAGAGGCTGGATAGTGGAAGATTCCAGTCGTACCCTTTTCACCTTCTTCTTCCCTAATGGCTGACCCTCAGGGTGGGAGATTCCTTCCATAGTATCTTTAGCAAGTAGCCCAAGATGCTGGTTCTCAAGATACAAGGAAAGGGAAGAAAATCTACTGCAAAGGGTTTTCAGAACAAACGCCTGACAAATAGAACAAGATGATGGTCATGAGAAGCACCTAAGCAAAAAAGGCACTTATCGTGGTGGTCTCTATAGAGCATCTGTCTCAAACACTGGCATTTACCCACTAATGATACTAACCCCGAGGAACACAAAAAACAAGAAAACACAAAATCCCCAAAAGGACGCTTATCTTACAAAAACAGCAAACAGGTGTAGGAAGTCCCTGGAGAATGAACATGCATTCAACTGGCAGAAAATGGATGCAGGTAAACAGACAGATGGTGTAAAAGATACGTTCAGACTAGCTGCAAACAAGTTCTGTTTTTGGTAAGCCTGAAAGCCACTTTTATGCCTATGTTACACGGGGAATGCATGGTGACATTTCATATACCTTTTAAATTCAGAAGTCTTTGGAAGACTGGACGGACGTTGAGCTTCCACAGCAGGGAATCCAATATAGTTAAGAATGCTGCAGCAGTGAATGCAAGGACGCCTGAAAGAGGGCTCTTTCAGGAGAACCCATACAGGGAGTGGAGCAAGTTGAATAGGGTACCCACCTTGACCCAAGGACTAAGTACAGAAAATGAGGGGATGGCGGGAGGAACTGGTACTGCAACAGAGAATTTACTCAAACATATACAATTATGGTAAATATGTAAGAACTGTACTACGTTCTTTGTAGTTCGCTGTTGCAGTGATGATTCTTTGGATGACTCCTTGAGAGAGCCAATGTTGAGTGGTTTGCTTGTAACAATAACAAAGGAAACAAAACCCTGCAGGATAGCTGATGCAAACTCTGGACTGGCCCTGAACATGGTCTAAATTGTAATGCTGGACAGATGTGTTTACTGATGACAATGCTGTTGCTTCCCTACTGGCAACTCAGAAAATGTGTGATGGCAGCCATGATCCTAGTAAAGATAGCCCTGACAGAGCACTTGGTTTGCAAGGTACAGGTAATAAAGGGAATACAATTAGCATAGCAATCCATTTGGGAATGCTTAATTACTTCGCTTCCCTTGCCTTTCCTTTTTCCTTTCCCTTTTCAAAATCAGCAAAAAGCTGGTCGGACTGTTTTGTTTTCTATACAGCTAAAATCTGAGCTGTCTGTGCACATCAAGGTAATGTAAAATTACTCCACCCCCTTATCTTTTGATGGTAAGAAAACTGGTAGATGAATGGCCTGGTTTAAGATGAGTTACTCACTACTTCTGACACGAAGATAGGTTTAGTAATGGTAACAGATCAACCACACACTCAGCCGCAAGGCTTTTAAGTTAAAATGTATGACAGATGTCCCCCTGCCATGTGACAGAAAGTGTGTGTGCTGGGGTTAGCACTAGGGAGTTCTCCTTGGCTAGGCTCAGTAAAGAAGAGCCAGTGCTGCCTGGGCCAAAAACACTATTAAGATAATTTGTGGCCTCTCATCCTGCACTTTGCAGCAAACAAGACATAATGAGAAATGGAGGGAAATCATAAAGAAACTGAACCATCCATGGAATGGGGAAGGTGTCTGTCACCAAAGTCACCTTCTCTAGGATTCTAGTGCAAAACATCTTAAATTATTTGTGTTGTGGAGAAGCAAAAAGTGATCTTTCTGGCACACCCTACTTAAGGACCATATCTAGGAAAACTTCCCTTTTTAATATGCATTTGCTGGGGTACAATGATGACATATTTAATTTGCCTGCCACAGAGTTGTCTTATCTGGTAATGTAATGAACTGTCACAATCAACCCCTAACTCTGTCCCACTTGATACACCTGAAATGCCAAACTGCAGAGCAGGTAAGGGTGTGTAATGCATTATCTGTTTATGTACCACATCATGACGTTATCATTATCTGGTTTGATTACCAGAACTCCTGGGTGCCATGTGTGAAAGTGACAGCTAGGACTGCCATCATCATTTCTTTTATATTTATCTGCTTCTTTCACATCCCCTTGTTCCAAATACCCTGGAGCCCCAGGTCTCCAGAATGGGCATCCCTAGCAGTATCCAAGGTGTCTGTTGCTAGCATCTGGAACCCAGTCTGTATTCTGACAGGAACTTCCTTGTTTAGCTGGAAACTCTCCATCCACTATCCACATCTTTCCTTGTACAAGGGGGCAATGGAATACTTGTAGTAAGGCATGGAGATGCTGGTACCACCTGTTTATCAGGTACCACTGGAGTTTCCATAGGTTCACAGGTACTTACTAGGCTACTGATCCACAAGGCTCTTTAAACATGTAGTCATACATTCACAAGAGGTTTATTAGCCTTAGCACTAACATTCTAAGTATAATTAACCAAGAATCCCTTTTAAGTACAAATAACCACAGCCAGGCAGACATTTACACACTACCATTATCTAGAAGGGTACTAAACCAGGTTGGCATGGAGGTTTCCCCATCCATTCATTCAGAATACACTTGGATAGAGTTAAAGAAGCACTTTTTATGTGAACAGGAAGATTATTCCAGAGAAGTGTTACTCTCTGTCAAACATAACCATCCCTCCTGCATCTTCTATGCAAGTTGCAGAAATGATTAATATCACTTGAGAGGATATTTCTGACAATGCTGGACTTGTGGATGTGCACTGCATCTGAAAGGACAGGGTCAGTAGAGGTCTATGTAAGGCACAGATCACCCCCTAGTAGTCTTTAAACTACCAACAGGAGGGACAAGACCTTGAGATAGTCAGTGTACCTGTTGTGGTTTAATCCCTTTCTTTTCTTTGTGAAAAAGTGCTGTGGTCATTCAAGTTCATTCAAGGAAGCATTATACTCAAGGATCAGCCTAATAACTGAATACAGTGGAATGATCACCTCCCTGGACATGGATGCCATATCCTTACCAATATATTGTACAATCAAAACATCTATCACAATAGTAGATACATGATGATCAAAGGACACTTCGCTGTCTACCCAGATTCCCATGCTGTTGGTGACAGTTAGAGGGGACATCATGCTTGCCAAAGGATACTATTATACATTTTTGTCATTTAGGTTTTAAGTCATGGTTTTGACACTGTTTGTTTGGGAAAGGCCTTCCTGAAGGAATTAAGTTATAATTAAGGTTATACTATATGTGTTTTAGTTCTGAGAAAGTCTTACACTTGTATTGATGAAAGTACCTAACCAAATAAAACTGCATGAGCCCTTTGCTATCCATTTGTTGGACTACATTGCTTTAATGGTTGATTGCATCCTATAGTAAATATGCACAGTTGTTTTTTTCTGCATAAGTAGTTACTTTCCATTATAATCTGCTCAAGATGTTTGTGTCTTTCGGCTTTTCCCCATTAGGGGTCGCCACAGTGGAACTCCGGTCTGCTAATGATTAGTGGTGGATTTTTACGTACCGGGTTACAAGCCCTGATGCACAACCTTCAACGAAGGGACGCCCCATTCACGTATGCCTCCACACAGAAGACTCTCTGGCTGAGAATCGAACGGGACAACGTCTTGCTATGAGGCGACAATGCTACCGCAGCACCACCACCGTAGTTTATAATATGGCGTGCCAAAATGAATCCCTATTATGTATGTGTTGTACTGATGTGGCATTTAGTAGAGACCTTGAAGAGGTACTAAGCAAAGCCAAATGCAGAATGTATTTAACCAAAACTCAAAATGAAAGCACATAGGAACAATCTGTCTACTAACCATGAGAACACTATGAGCTGCAATATATAATACAACAAACTATTAGAAGGCAGTGAGTTGAGTACTGAAGCCCAATACAATTTTCCATAATTACTGTTATATGAGTATATAAAACTGGCAGTTGAGAGCCGTAATGGCCAGGGTAGCCAAGATGAATGTCTTCTTACCAAATTAATGAAATGTCCTACTCTGCCTGCCAATTGGTGTGGGATTCTATGATGCAGCTCACCCGATTCCTTACTGCAACACCAATGCTTTCTTATAAGAATATTTCTAGGATTCATGGACAATACAGACAAGGTCTAGCTTCCCAGGGCTGGGGTTAGAAATCAGCCTGCAAGGAATATTCATGGAAATCATCATGCAAGACTTCAAGGACTGAAGAAACATCAGTGGTCTATGTTCAGGTAGGTCCAGCAGCTGTCTGTATCTGATCAGGGTATGGAGACTTCCAAATGAAGGATTCCCTCATTCTGTGACTGATATCCCCAAAAGAAAAGTACTCAGATGTGACAAAGAAGACAGGAAGCCTTCAGAATCTGAGTGAAGAAAAGAGGCATGGGAGAGCTGATCTACATAAGCCAGTTCCTCTGCCTAAGTCTCAGAAGAATCTGAGTCTCTCCAGGTAGATGGCTTCTTCTGCAGAGGGCATTCTAGGAGCAGGTTTTTTTCTGCTTTTCAGCTGCTCATTGCCTAGATTTAATGAACTCTCCTAAAACCTGTAACCGTCTGAAAACGTCCTAGAAAATAACCTGGATCATTGCACCTGACAACAAAACATATGTGCTTGGCAAACCAGTAGATAGCCAATTGGGTCTTGTGGCTTAAGTCTCATATTTGGTGTGCACTTGTGATTGAGGACCTCAGGTAATGGCAGGTTGCTGGGATCTGAATCCAGTGCCCTGGGACCTCCTGCCTGACCAATATATGAGGAATGATGCTCTCACTCTTAATAACTAACACTCATGCATCAGTAGCTGGGTTCTGTGAAGTAGCTCTGGGCTGATGGAGGAACTTAGTAGTTTCGACTTGGATATGGATATGATCCATGATGTGGCAACCTCTTGACCGGTCATTCCTGAGACCAAAGATGCAATAGTCATTTTCTACAATGGCAGCAAAAGTACCTCCACAGGTATCGGCAACTTCAATCACAGGGGGCTATATACCCCCATTACTATTAGATTATCACTCCAAGGCTGATTCAACTCAACAGAAACACTGATAACTAAACAAAAATAAATAAATGTGTGTTGTTCTAAAATTTTCATCACACAATCACCAACAGCCCCCTCTCATAAACCTGAGAGTCCTGGCATTGTGCTATGAAAGATGATTTTGGTTATGAGAACCAAACATTCTGAGATGGAATTCCACCATCCAACTGCCACAGTCCATGAGATGGTCCTACGAGGTGCATGCTGTGATCCAAAAATACCAAATATCTGATTAGAAGCTGTGTCTTCTGTGCAGTTGTATTCAAGATTAGCTTGTATTGGACAGCAGTTTTTATTAACTGAAAATCAAAGTGGCTTCATAAAAGGTAAACTTCAAAATACACACAGCCTTTACAGCATAAGAAAATTTTGTAAAAGGTTTGTAAAAATTAAGCATGACAGTTAAGATCTAGAATGTAATGTTGTCAAGAGGGCAAAATGAGAAGGTAAATATTGTGCTAATACAAACCTCCACCAAAATGAAAAGCAAGTTATCAAACTGAGAAAACTGGCAAAGCTGTTGGAGAAATTCTCAGAAGGAACTAGTTCAACAACAAACCAAATAGAAGTCGCTTGGATAGTGGGGGATGGCGTCCTCATCTCAGTAAAGAGGAGGAATTTGTTACGTGGGTTTCAGTGCAGACAGAAAAACATCTGCAGGCCCCCAGAAAATCCACTGCAATAAAAACATATCAGTTCACCAGCAGTCTTAATGTTAAGATCATCCATGGTTAACTGGATAAATTCATGCAGCACTATGTTTTTGCCAAAAGGCAGAAGACCAGAGTTGGTTAGTGGTTACTGAAGGATGTCATATACAAATGTTGTAAGCTTTACTTCATTTTGAACAAAAAAAAAATAACATGACCTAACAGTAACAATTATTAGCAATGTGAAGCATTGATAAGCTGTGGAAATACCAGGTTCAAAATCAGTACACTTGTTGACCACTGGCCCAAAGAACAGACCATTACCATTTGTTTATTGGTTTAGTCTGATGGACAAAGACTACAATCTGTGGAGGCAATGGTGTAGCTTTGGCTGATGGTCAAAACTACTACCTATGGTGGTGCTCAAGGCAAGAATGTACTTAATGATGTTAGCAGCATTCCCAACATTCATGGTGTAATGTCAGACAATGGGTAAACATACTCTTCTGTATAAATGACCACTTCTCCAGCATAATGGGCATCTAGAGTCCAGTAAAGATTTGCCTTACGTCTGATAATATTTTATGCATTAAGAAGGCCAAACATAAAGGGGTGGCTTGGACACTACTGACCTCAGTTTCCAGGAAGAAATTTAAATGAAAGGTTGTGAATCTTTCCTTACCATTATTGGCCTGTCCAAATAATATCCACATTCTCCATACAAAGTATTAAGTCTTCTACACAGCCAGCACAACCAGCAAAAAGACCAGTAGATTATTAGCATCCATGGCCACTTTTGACATAAAGAAAGGATTTGTCCTCATGGACACTGCATTTATGAAAGATGAGATAAGGAGGACTGGCACACAAGGCACAGGGCTCATAAATATGTCTAACAGAGGTAACAAAAACTAGGAAGAGAGTTTCCAAGAAATATTATTAAGTCCACAGAGAAAGCAGGCTCAATAGAGATAAAGTAATTATATCCAGGACAACGTGCAGGTTCTGTGGAGGAGATGGAGACTTAACTTGGGTGGGAAAGTAGGAAGATGCCTTTCAGAAAGGTTTTGCAGACTTGGTGGGGGGTGGATACGGTAAATAAAGCAATACATTGGTAGCCTTATAAAATTTTCACCAAACAGACCTTAAATGGCTAAGGTTAAAATAATAAAAAAAAAAAAAAACAATGACTTGCACATCAAGACAATAGGGGCAGGATCATTAAATGGATCTTGTTCCATGGCAGTGGCTCACAAGGAAAAACAAGTCCATTTGCTATGGTAAGTCTTCCTTGTGCAAAGTCTCTGGGCAAAGTTTAAAAGCCTGCATGATTCTTGATGGGGAAAAGGGGTCCTTGGCCATCATGGGAATTGGAAATACCAAATGGTTAGTGTGAGGGAGTAAAGGCCCAAGTAAGGCTTGTTGGAAAGCTGACAGGTTAGATTCTGGCAGGGCCTCAGATGAAGAGGTCTTTCCAAGAGATGACGTCAGAGTAGGAGGAACCACACTTACAGGTTCATAGGCAAGTACTAGGCTAGCTACCCTCGTGGGCCATTTTTAACCTAGCCAATTTCCTTTTTATGCTAGATTAGCCTATCCCATTTAGTTAGAGTTTGGCCTTACCCATTTGATGGTCAATAATTACTTATTACCCCTAATGGTAATAATTAGGATCATACCATAGATAATACGAAGGGACCCCTGCATGGGATACAGCATTTAAGAACGGTATCTGTCCATTACTACTGCAGGGGGTAGTCCTGGGGTAAATCTTCCCTTTGTCATCCATAGCTCCAAGATGCACTTGAATACAGACAGACATGAGCTTTGTTTTATGAGGTGGGAGTCTGTCCCAGAGCAGCAATATACTCTGCAAAATATATCTGTCCCTACAAACCATTCTTCTGATGTTGTACAAGAGGTTTAGACCCATAGAGGAAGTATTTCTGATGTCATCTGATTTGGTGAGGAGCTGCAAATCAGTCAGTATTGGATCAGAGGATGCCTTGTATAGTAACAGAGCTTTGAGTCAGTCCATGTAGGACATGTTGTTTAGGCCTTTTAGTACAGTATCTCTGTGGGAGATGCAGTTGTTGCACATGTCTGGACAGATACAAGCCACACTGGTCTTATACTCAATGAGTGACCTAATGAGGGCTAAATAAAGGAGGTTAATGACATCCTTAGATCTAGACACAATCCCTATATTTATATGCTGTGCAATATAGAAGGTCTTTCTTATGACAACAGACACATGCTTGTCAAATGTCAGGTTACTGTCCATATAAAAGTTTCCAAATTCCGAACAACTGGGTCAACTCTTAGAGACTAATTGTCAATGTGGTAGTTCCCTTGGGTAGATGACTTCCCAAAAGCATATAATATTGCATGTTTTTTGGTATTTAGTTTCAGTCCATGATTGTGGCATCAGTTATTTATTGGAGACAAACCATTCTTCAGGACTGCTAAGTCATCTGGGGATGCGATGACTGCTCTTAACTTGCAGTCATCTACAAACGTAGGCCACGAGAACTCTTTGGTGTTGCCTTTTTCGTCAGAGAAGTAGATGCCAAACAGGAGAGGTTGCAGCATAGAACCCTGGATCACTTCACTGGTGACTGGTTTCTTTGTGGAGGTATCTGCTCCCTATCTGTGAGCCAGATGGCAATCCTGCTGGTGACATAGGGGTTTATTCTCAGTTTCTTTATCTTTTCTACTATGCCTGAGTGGGCAATATCTCAAAAGGCTTGGCTAGGTCAAAGTATGTTGTGCACTGTTTTGCCTTTATCCACTGCTTTGATGACTTTTTCAGAAAAAATCCACCAAGGTAAATAAACATGATCTGCCCTTGACAAATCCAAATTGAGAAGGGTCCAGTGTGTTGAAGTTCCCCTTACTGATTAGTTCTATAGTATGTTTTTCCATGGCTTTGCATATCAGGCTGGTGAGACTTATGGGTATCTAACTGCCTGCGTTTGAGGAAAGTCCTCCATTATGCAGGGGAATATCTGTAACTGTTCTCCATTTGCTTGGCACAAAACCTGTATGCAGGCTGAGATTGGACAAAGTTCTTACAGGTATGGCTAAATCATGTTTCATGGTATTTTAGATGCATCCAGGGATATTGTTAGGACCCACTTATGCAGTAATTTTAGCTTTTGGTAGCACTATTAGGACTTGGTCTTGTGTGATAGCTGGAGGTGAACCACATTCAGGTATCTCTTGAGGGACAGACAGGGGTGGAAGTGATAAAGTTACAGCTAAATTTAATTGTCCAGTAGGTTCACTATATCTTCAGCCTCAGTGTAGGTTACAGAGCATTGATGTGCTTCTGAGATTACAAATTGAAAAATTCCTTGCGATTATTTTTGGTTTGAGTAGCTATTTTAGCCTCAAACTTGTCTTTGGTGGATTTTATTAAGCTCCCAAATTGTTTATTTTGATGATAAGGGCTCTAACATTTTGGCAATTACTCTTCTTACTTTTGGTTCAAATTCTTTTCCTTTTATTATAAAGCTTGTTGAGATCTGGTTCCATCACGTGGCTTTTTTCTGTGGTTTACCCTGCACTTGTTCCTATGGAGTACAGCTGCATCTGTTTACATGGTGGCACAGTGTGGCGATACATGTTTTTGTATATTCAGTGGAGTTAGCTGGGTTTGGTGGAGTTTTGAAGCTTGCTAATACATCACTTACTCGTAAGTAGTTTGTCTTAAAGGAAATTTATAAAGGGACCTTGGATGGAAGGGATCATTGGTTTCAATTTTATTTCCAAGGAGACTGCTTTATGGTCAGATGTAACAAGTGATGAAGATATGCAAGGGATGGTGAAAGATGTCCCAATATTAGTTAGGACAAGATCAAAAGATGTTCTTCCTCCTAAAGGGTACTCTAATTGTTCCAGGGTGTTTGCATTGACAAAGTCTAGGCATCTCTGTGCTTGTGCTCTACAGGTGGTGTAGATTTCCCCATCTACAGTTGGATAGTTTGGATCAGTGTTGTGGCTTTCTTTTATCATTGAGGGACTTCTATAGTTAACTAATATATATGGTTGGGACCTTCCTGATGGTTATTTGGATGTGAAGAACCTCTAGGGCATCATGCTGCTTTACCAGCTTTGATGTGAACTGCTTCTGGATGAAGACTGAGACACGTCCTCCTTCGCCACTCCTGCACATGAGCTGGTCTACAAGTGTGCCCTGCACAGCCAGAATGCTCACTGACATTTTAAATCATCTCTCACTCACTACACAGACATTAATGCTATCCAAGGTGAGAAGGGCTTGTAGAAAGCGAAGCTTCCTGTTCACACTCCTAGCATTCATCAGCAGCACCTTCATATCTTCCTTTGCTTTTTTCATTATGTTAGTAGGTTTATCAGGTTCCATTCCATACAAAAAGCAAGATAAGTATTTTCACTTCTTGCTCTATTTTTAAATTCATTTTAACAGTCTTTATCTGCCTTAATTAAAGTAATTAAGCCTATATTAGTAATTATGGTACATAGCTGAGCTGTATTTTGCTGTTTAACTAGTCTGGTATTAAACTCTAGTTTCATTTTTATGTACTTGGTGTATCTCAGGCTAGTTCAGGTCTAGTCTTTGCATTAAGACAGTTCCATGTAAGTCAGCTCAGAGCTTAGGGTCTAACTGGTTTTTCCTCCTACCCACCTTGATGGAGTCGTGTACTTAAAACCAGGGAATTTGTTGATGCCCGCCCCAATGATAATTTAACAACATAATTTCCTCCCAATTTATTGGCTGTTGACAATAATGACACAAGTATCACTTTGCTGTATTATTTTGCTGTCTCATCAGGCTAAAAGACCTTTGATAAAGTTGCTTAAAACTGAGTGTAGTGATACTGCTTGCACTGGTTTTAGTACTACATTAGAGATTTTTTTTAAAACTATAATCAGTTTACTGTTTTCTTACTGGTGGCAGAAGATTTCCAGGCTAGTTGTTTTGTACTGACAATCATCTACTACTCAAGCAGCATAAAATAATCTGTGAGAGATGTATATACTTACATATTGGGAGGCACAAATCTCACACACAGTAAACTCAAGACAGCAAAATCATCAGCAATACACCATACGCCACACCCCACCAAGGCCATCACAATACACATAATCTTTAGAACGGCAGAAGATGATGAATTAATTAGTCTAAACCTCAAAGACCTCTGAAATGAACAGAGGCACAAAGCACACACAGCAAGTAAAGCCTCTCACCTCACATAGCCAAGGGGTACCAAAGTTATTGAGCCCATAAAGTAGGCATCTACCCAGCCAAACATTCTTGTTATAGGTGGCCCCCACTGTATTATATACAAATATGCCTCTTACCAGACTAAGTAATGAAAGAGTGGCACTTATCTGTTGAACAAGCCACTCACATATGCACTCAAGTCCTTAAGCAACAAGTACCCATATGACTCTTCCATAGTTCATGCCACAGCAGTGATTGAACTTGCATCTCCCTGGACTACATGAGAGAGAGACATGATGGAACTCTCAGACTGTGTGTCCAAGTCAGGTGTGAGTCTAATAGCTTAGTTTTGGTGACATTCAAAGGGGGTCCAATATTCATTAGAAGGATATGATCAACAGACCACACTGCTTTGTTGAAGATGGCCTGAATCTGTCCCCTCTAACTTGTCAATGTTAAAAAGGATCTATTCAAGATCACTTTGGTTTTCAAGACTTGGTCTTGCCAAAAACGTGGGGATGAAGGAAGAGAACACCTTTTTTGAGGTGTCCTCCAATGTAAGAAATAAGGGAAAAGAAGTTGCTACCTTTCAGCACAATGATTAACAGCTTAATTTTAGCTCTCCCAGTGTGAAAATGGAAACTCAGAAAAAGAGAGAGAGTAAATTTGTCTTTTGGGTAAATTTCAGCAACTGTCTAGTAATTACACTGCCTGGATGCCAGCAAAAAAAAAAAAAAAAAATTGGAGAACCTGAAAGAAAATCAGTCACAAAAGATGAAGAGAAAACACTGGCTGGGAAGAATTCTGCAGATGTCCTTCAAAACGTAGGTAAAACGCCAGCTTTGGTGCAAGACATGGCTTCTAGTAATCTAGAGGAATAAATGAAATGTGCTCAGAAATGGTTAAAATAAATGAAACATTAAAGGAATGTATCAACTCAAATGACAAAAGGCTGGAAAAATGGAAGAAGCTTTCAACATATATTCAGATGAGCTGACAAAACTTCAAAAATCAGAGGTCAACATGAAGGAAAGGTTGACCGAGTAGGATACTGTTCAAATCAAAAAGAGATGTTACAAAACATGGTAAAGGACAGAGCATGTAGGGAAAGTCTGAGATTTTCTGCTGTACCAGAGAAACTCAAAGGAACAGACTGTATTAATTTTACAAAAGCATAAATAAGCAACTTGACTGGTATTCCATAGCAGGACTTGGTAACTGAAAGGGCACATCATGCTTAAGCTCCAAACCTGGCCATGAGAAAGCAACTTAGACCTTTAACAGTAAAGATACAAACCTACCAACAAAACAGTTGACTCTGTCAAAACAATGGCAGAAGGGCAAAGTACTAAAAGTGGGAGACAACAGATTGCTGGTGGAAGATGATAACTCACTGTATACCAGGCAGAAGAGGAGTATATTTATTTCAGCTATCAAGGAATGTCAAAAAGCAGGTGTAAGATTCAGCTGCTGTATCCAACTATTTTCAGAATATTTTTGTTTTCCCTGGAGGGTCAAAACTATTCTTTAATGCAGAACATGATGAAATACAAAAGTTTATCAAACAAAAAGTGAGTTAAAAGTAGGGGATTCTGCTTCTTACTCTTCTGATAATAAAACCCATAGAGAGACTATGCCAGTGAAACCTTTTCCAGTGTTCCAAAGGACAGTACTTGAGAGATAGAAAAAAAATACATTCGACAAGAAAAAACAGGAGTACATAGGGAATTAAATGGCAACTGGATTTGAGGGAGATCAACAAGATGAAAACCAGCAATTCAGAAACTGATGAATAAAAGTGGCATTGCAAAACATTAATTACATTTGTGAACTATGAAGGAACAAGAAAACCTGGAACTATTGGACTTTTTTGATGCAGGGGACTGCAAAGCATATGCCCTACTTCATGTCATTAATGTTTGGAAGATTTAGGAGAGGAGAAGAGGAAAGAAAGAGTTAACTGTAAGTAAAGCAAAATGTTGTTGTTAACAGTATTTTAACAATACGTGACATGTATTGCATGCTATAAAGAAAAAACTTTTTTTCAGTTAATTGTGCATCTAATAGAGATACTAAAGTAAACAGGTGCCCCTATTTTTCCTTCTTTTTTCTTCTTGTTCAGTTTTAAGAAATGTATGCAATGCAATGTAAAAAGATAAGAAAGCCTGCACAACAGAGCATGATGTAAGTAAACCTGATATGCCTTTTCTTATTTTTGCATAGGAGAATGACTGGACTAAGACACTTGTCTTGATTTAATAACAAGTTTTAAGAGAAAAGCAAATAAAAGAGCACTGAATATAATGAACATTGAACAGCATTTCCCTCTCAGCACATAAACATTTACGGTGCAATATGTGCAGTGGAATGCAACTGTGTTCACAGAAACAAAACCAGATACACAAGATGATAAGGGTGCAAATAAAACAGAATACTCCTTTCTTTCAGTGGCTAGGAGACAATGTTTCCTTAAAGCATTTCAAGTGATAATCTAGGAGAGGAATGAAGACAAGACAAAAACTAACAGCACTTAGTGTAAGCAGAAGCACAGGCTGTACCACACATCCTAGCATGGATAACCTTCATTATATGTTAATTCAAGCTTGTGAGCGTGGCTGTCAATCTCAGACAACTTCATTAGATGAAGTTGTACATAGTTTTGTCTATTAGAATTCTGTTAATAGTTTTTTTGAGGGTTTTCATTAAAACAAAAAGTTTTGCAAGATGTGACATAAGTTCAAATGGATATGTCAAGAAACAAATGTATACACAATCTACCTGCCTAACATTAGTGTATGCATGTAACACAAAAGCTGAAGACAAACTTTTAAAAATTATTACACATTACAGGTGGGAATAACTTCTTATCATTATTACACTTTCCATATCATGTTTAAATATGAATCGTTTCACAGATATATATACAAAAAAGAAAGAGTTGTTGTTGTTGTTGTGTCTTTTGGCTTTTCCCGGTTAGGGGTCGCCACAGCGGAACTCCGGTCCACTAATGATTGGCAGTTGATTTTTACGTGCTGAGTTGCTGGCCCTAACGCACAGCCTTCAACGAAGGTACGCCCATTCACGCATGTCTCCACAGAAGATGCTCTAGCTGAGAATCGAACGGGACAACGTCTTGCTGGGAGGCGACAACGCTACCGTGCACCACCACCGCGGATTCGCACAAAAAAGAAAAAGTAGAGAACTATATTAAAAATGTAGAATGCAAACAGCTATGCTATGGGAAACACATTTGGAAACAAAGCATGTGAATTTAATAAAGAAGGGATTTCAGGATGGTTATTCAGCAGATTTATCTTGGACAAAGCATAACAAGTGTACTTAAATTAATTGCGAGAGGAGCTCCAAAAGTGATAGAAGAGGGAAAAAAGAGAATAGTGGTAGATTTGTGGTAATAAGGGCGTACTGACAAGAGAGGAGGATTATGCTAGCATGTATTTATATTCCACCAAAACTGCCGCAATGGAGTTTAAAAACATTTTGGGACAAATAATCAGCTTTCAGCAAGGAATATTGCTGATAGTCGGGGACTCCAATTTGATTTGCAACAGTGAGAATGTAACTAGAGGGGTCTAGAAGGGAAAATATAAGAAAATACAGTAAATTTTTGAAGAAATTTATGAAAATATTTGGTATGAAAGAATTCAGAGGCAGGAGTTTGGAGAAAATGTGCTCATTATTCCCCAAGGTACAAAAACGTGGCTAGGCTAGAGAGTAATTATATCTCACACTAACATGGTTCATACTAGGGTAACTGCCCTTGGGAGCCATTTTTTAAGCCTAGCCAATCATCCTTTGTGAGACTCAAACCCTGCACCTTGTGTTTATAAAGCAAACACCTTAACCATTAGGTCACACTCCCATCCCTGTTCATTTAATTGAAAGTTTTGATACACATCCAATAACTATTTCAGATCACACACCAAAAATAACTAAAATAAAAACTGCAGAGTAACAAAATAAAAAGGTTAAGAAATGGGTAGTGGAAATTATTCAGGCATCATTAGAAAAGATAGAAATGTATTCAAAAATATAGCTAAGGAGTGTGACAAAATTAAAATGGACTTTAAAATAGGGTAGAAATAAGAGACAGAGAGTTAAGAAGTAACAAGAACTATTTATTTAGACTGACAAAGATAAAAGTATTGCAGAACAGGGGGAATCTCACAGAACAAGAAGGGGTGCAATTGCAGAGTACTATAGAGAAAATAAATGTGTACCTCTATAATATGGATGAGTTTAGAAAGATTGCTGTTAAGCAACTGTTTTTTGATATCAACTCTAGAGCACAGAAACTTTCAGCAAAATGGTTTAGGCAACAGAAGGCAGAAAGGACTGTTGCCAAGCCTAGGGAGCCTATGACAAGGAAAATAACAAGAGATCCTGTAGATGTATCAGAAATGTTTCAGAAATTTTATGAAAATATAAACAAAGCAGAGAAATGGGGAAATCATGAAAAAGTACAAATGGAAATGTTTATGGAAGAATTAAATATGCCAAGGTTAGAGGTAGATGACGCTCAGTTACTAACGGTTAAGATAGGAGGAGATGAGATAAAAACGGTGATGCATAACCAATCCACAGGAAAGTCCCCAGGAATTGATGGTATTCCTGTGGAAGTCTGAAAGCTAGGAGAGAAGAAAGTGATACAGATTTGGAATGTTTTATTTAACAGTATTTTAAAAGGAGAAGCACCAACATTCTGGAAGAAAGCAATGGCGGCTGTAATTCTGAGGAAGTTTCCATTAGTGAAACAAAAGCGCTTAATCCTGTCTGTACAAATCTTTTTTTTTTTTTTTTTTGTGAAATTAAACCATTTTATACCTTTTGCTGTGTTCCAGTTCTATATTTTGGGTACGGACCTTTATTGGCTTTTGTCCTGCAGTGCTGTGGATACTACATTGTTTGTAATGGATTTATCAGCATTTCTTTGGGTTACTAATGGTGGCTGTAATGCCTGAAGATGGTAAAGACCCATCAGACCCAGATTCATATAGGCCCATTATAATTATGGTTAAGAATTCAAAAATGTTTATGTCTATAACGGCTAAAAGAATGGCGAATAGTATACCAAAATGAGTATATATGGATCAATGCGGTTTTGTAGAGGGGGGACAAACATTTGACAACGTTAAGACAATGATGATCCAGAGGGAATTAGAATGTAAGAAAATACCACTGTTGTTGATGGGTCTTGAGCAGAGAAAGCATTTGAATGAGTAAGCTAGAATTTTAAGAGTAGGGCAATGGAAGCATTTGCATTCCCTGATAAAGTTATAAGGAAGATATAAGAGAAACTGGATGTAAAAATTAAAGTGGGAAGGTTTCTCTCTGATAAGTTGTATTTGAAGACAGGAATCAGGCATGGGTGTCCTCTTTCCACTTGGCTATTTGTATTAAATTTAGATCCATTGGCAAAGAAAATAAGAGCCTCAGAAATTCAAGGATATAACTGGTATGGTAGTGAAGAAAAACTGGCTTTATTTGCAGATGATATTATTTTAGAACTGATAAAACAAGAAAGGGACATTACAGTACTGGGGAAAATTCTGAGACAATTTCAGTTCTTTTCAGGATACAAAATTAATGAAGATAAAGCAAAGGCAATAGCTGTAACTATGTACCCATACACAAATCGGTTCAGCAATACTAACTTTTATGGGGACACAATAAAATGAAGTACCTAGGAGTATGGATTAAAAGGATTCTGTTTGGGCAGCTAAGGATATGTGGGATAAGACTAAACAAAAGACAATACAAAAACTGAAAAATTAGAAGCTTTGTTTTAGCAATATGAATAACAAGTGCAAGCAGTGAAAATGTGTTTTAGCCCCTTTAGATTTATGCAAAGGTCAGACATATTTTTAATCAACCAGAGAAGGAGTTGTGCATATCAATTAACAAAGAATAGAAGGGTTTTATCTGGGAGGGGAAGGGAGCAAGAGTCAAGTGGGATAAGCTGACCCTTTCAATAGAACAGCTTGGTTGGGGAATACCTGATTTGAAGGGGTATTTCAGAACTACACAGTTAAGGCTCCAATACATACCGCATGCAGAAAGCTGCAGTTCAAAGTGGAAAGTGATGACAATGAAACAGGGAGAAGCTCAAGAAACGAGAACAGACTATGATTTTGGATGAGCTCCATAAGGTGATTAACAATAAACATACAAAATATTATATTCATAAAGTAGCAGAAAGAATTTATTTATTTAATTTACAGAATATTATATTCATAAAGTAGCAAAATATTTATTTATTTGACATTTGTTTACCAGTGTGGTCTGACTGGGTCTACAAAACCAGTTTTCAGCAGAGGTCAGGGGAGAAAAGCTCCTCATACAGTATAATACAAATACAGTACAAACCAATACAACAGAAATGACATTAGAAACAGTATACAAAAATAAGGTGAAAGAATAAACTGTGCTACAAAATATTACAATATATACTACACATACAGACAATTCTATAGAGTTAAAACGTTATAGACAATAATAGTCACTCTTACCACATACAAAGTCTATGAGTAGATAGTGTCAAAAATAGTATGTAGGTAGTGCAATGCATGCCATTGACTGTTACAGTACATGAAAAAATAAAATGTTGGTTTCAGTAAGGAAAATAATAGAAAGTTACTGATGCAGAAAGATAGTGAGAGAGTTAAGAAGAATGAGAGGGTGTGAGAAGAGAGGTGGCTCTATGCTGTAATGAGCACAGATGGCAGAGGCATGAATTTTAATACAAGAGAAGGATAGACCCCTGTATAGTAGGTCTGCCAGGTAATCCAGGATGAGAGGTAGGGAGGGCTGTGCCGTTCCGGCTCCCTTAGCCTGGATCCAGGTGCAAAATCTTTTCCACTTGTCAGCATAAGACATTCTACTGCTGGGGCGTCTGGCCTCACGTATAACATTTAGAACTTGTTTGCTTAGACTGGCAGCTTGGGTAGAGGTCAGGGAATAAGCCAGGCTTCCAGACTGAGGGTCTGCGATTGCGGATGCATGAATTCTCCACTCCTCTGGGTCAGGAGTGTTGGGATCTGAGGAAGGTGACATGGTGGCAGGGGTGACAGGTGCAGCAGTGGGTACCAATGCTGGCGTGGCTAGTCTGGGGCAATCAGGATTGTCCTCGGTTTTTCCTCCCTTATTTTGAGCAGTACTCTTGAAATGAGTGATAGAGAGGGAAATGCATAGACTGAGAGGTTCACCCACTGGAAGGATACAGCATCCACTTTCCAGGCCTTGCTGTGAGGTTCCATGGTGCAGAATTTGCTGAGCTGATGATTGGAGTGGAAGGCAAAGAGGTCGACCTTCAGGGTGCCCCATTTCTGGGTTACAAGGGTAAAGGTTCTTTGGTCTAGCTGCCACTCATGTGGGTCTTGTTTGCCAGAGAGTTTAGAGAACCTGGCAGGAATTGTGCTAACGGGTGTAGTTGCATGGCTGAGGCCGTGTGGAAAACGGTCATGGCGAGCCTGCAGAGAGGATGAGTGAGTCCCTCCCTGCTTATTAATATACTGCATCACTGTGGTGTTGTCTGTTTTGATCAGTAGAGGCTCCAGGGAGAGTAGGGGTCTGAAAGCTGTCAGGGTGTGCTGAACAGCTAGCATCAATTTTTGGTTAATGTGCAGATGTACTTGATTTGGGCTCCAGTGGCCCTGAATGCACCTGCCATCCAGGTGTGCAACCCAGGCATAGTCTGATGCATCTGTGGTGAGGGTCTGGGTGGTGTGGGGTTGTGAGAAGGGAAGTCCCTTGTTGTGGTAGCATGTTGCTGCCCACCAAAGAAAATCTTTCCTTAGACAAGGTATCACTGGTATAAGAGTTTCCAGATCTTGAGAGTGCTGACACCAAAAGATTTTTAGGTACCAGTGTAGTTTCCTCATATGCAGTCTGGCATATGGAATGAGTAGAATGCAAGAAGCCATGAACCCTAGAGCTTGCAGGATTTCCCTTGCGGAGAACTGGGTCCTGGTGGCTAGTTGACAGAAGTAGGCTGTCAGGTAGGATTGTTTTTCTGGTGTAAGGAATGTCATCTGGGATGCTGTGTCCAGGGTTGTTCCTAGGAATACAATTTTTTGTGTGGGTACTAGTTTGGATTTCTTTCCACTGATAGTATACCCCAGGGAGGTCAGTAGGTCCTTTACAAAGGTCAGGTGATTTAGCAGCTTTTCCTGACTGTATGACTGTCTGCCTGAATCAGGCAGTCGTCTAAGTATGAGTAAATTTGAATATTTCTTTGTCTTCAAAAAGCAATGGTGGGAGCCAGACATTTTGTGAAAACTCTGGGAGCAGTGGATAAGCCAAAAGGGAAGCGCAGAGAACTGAAAGTGCAGTGATCCTGCCCTGAAACGTAGGCATTTCCTTGGAAAGCATAGGTAGAAGCTGCTAGAGAGTTAGCATTTTGAATTTTGGTATCACCAGAAAGGTGTTTAGAATGGATAGCTCGAGGATGGGATGCCATGTGCCCTCTTTTCTGGGTACCAGGAAGAGTCTGGAGTAGAAACCTTGGCCTATCTGTTATGCAGGAACATGCTCTACTGCCCTCATAGAGAACAGGGAAAGGATTTGCTTTTTGGCCTCTGCCCACTGGTTTGGGGGAAGATCTGGGAAATGTTTTGTGGTTGGCAGAGTGTGGAAATAAAATTTGTATTGCTGGGACACTATATTGAGAACCCAGCGGTAGTTGGTAATGGTGCCCAGTTGCTTGCGTGGAAGGAGAGTTTTCCTCCTAGGGGCAAGAGCAGGTGGGCAGAGGAAAGAGGTGAAAGTGTAAAGTCATTGTGAGTTCTTACCATAAGGGGGTGGCTTTGCACTCCCTGGTTTTGAAGAGGAGGAACTCCATTGCTTATTTCTCTGCATTCCCTGGGGCTATTGTCTGGGGGGCCTGCTTCCCCTGGGTCTGGGCTGAGCTGACCTGGAGGGGGCAGGAATGGACCAGTGCTTGGAGGGGCAATGCCTACTGAACCTCGGTGGCTGAACCTGTAAGAAGTCTTTAACTGTCTGCATAGATTTAGCTTTTTCTTTCATCTTTTTTAAGACCTCTTCTGCCTTGGTGCCAAATAAATTGTCTTTGTGCAAGGGTGCGTCCAACAATTTGGATTTGACAAGGTCTGGCAAGGGCTGTTCCTTAAGCCAAGCTTGCCTTCTAAGGACAAAACCAGTGACTGCTGCCCTGCAAGATGCTTCTATGGTGACAAAACCAGATTATAAGGTGTGCTTAGTTACTTGACTTGCAGAAAACATTAACTCTTGTAACTCTTTACTTTCTGCACAAGCAGGGAAAGAAGATATTTTTTGTTTGAGGAGTTCCATGGTATGTTGCTGATATTTCAGCATATGGAACTGACAATGTAATAGCAAGAGTAGCAGAGGTGTATACTTGTTTACCCCGTCTAATGCACGGGAATCCCTATCTGAGGGGGTGGGATACTTAGCTGAAGTTGCTTTGATTCCTTTAGGTCCCTGAGAGATGACCACGGGGTCAGCAGTAGGATTTTTGAAAAGAAATTTGCAACAGTCAGGGACTCTATAGTACCGGTCAGGTTTCCTGGGAGCAGGAGGGAGGGTGTCAGGGGTCAGACTGGATTCCATAAAAACATCATCCACAACATCCAGGACAGGAGGGATGGCCAGAGGTCTGTGCTGTGGAAGATCTAAGAATTCCCTGAGTCTCTTTTTTGACTGAGGATAGTCTTGACATTCCCATTGGAAATGCTCCCTTAAAGTATGTAGGGTTTCCCCAAAGGAAAAGTCCTTGGGTGGAGAGGCTGAAGGGATGGATTCCTCTGCATCAGAATCCTCATAAGCACAGAGGGGTTGCATATCTTCATATTCAGATGCATCAGAGTCATCGGACTCTTGTTCAGATAAAACTACTGGAGACAAGTCTCTTTTTCTTTTGGAAGGGGTAGCCTGGCTTCCCCTGATAAGTATTATAAGGTCTTCCGCCATTTTAAGCATTTGAGACTGAGGCAAGGAAGCAAATGCCTGAGCTTGGGTCATCATTTTTTTGGGTGTGGTTCATGCCCTGGACCTTAGAAACTCTGTAGTTTTCGAAAGAACTGTAGACATGAAATAAGTCGTCAGTCTGTGTTGAGTATCAGTAGTGCAAAGTACTTCCTCGGAAGCTGGAGCCTGCTCAGCAGCTCCGGACCCATCCAAGGTAGAGATAGCCGCAGGATCCTTAGTCGAAGAAGAGTCTCGGGGAATACTGGACTCCGAAACGGTCTCAGTAGTGGCCTGCGAATCCACAGAAGCGGGCATCAGTGGCTGCGAAAGTGCCTCACTGAGGACTGGAGAACTGACAACTAGCTTAATGGAAGCACTGTCGGCAGTCTTGGACCTGTGCAGTCTGTCTCTGTCTTTATCCTTACGTTTTTTCAGAAGATCAAATGTCAGATGGCTTACAGAAGCAATATCGGAATTCGAGGACTGAGAATGAAAATATCTAGCTACAATAAGGGCCCGACAACATATAGTTCTGGTGTTGAACAAAGCACAAAAGCGACAGAGGGGGATGTCGTGGTCTGGGCCTAAACAAGTGATGCAGTAAGAATGAAAGTCTCAGTGTGGTATTTGCTTTCCAAAGGCGATACAATTGTTAACTTTTTCTGACATCGGTTTGAGCAAGAAAAAAAGGATCCCCAATGGGGTACTTAGCTTTAGAAGACTTCAACTTCAATTCGGAAACGAAAAACTCAGGTAGCGGCCGACCGGCACTCGTGCAAACTGCCTCTGCTTCGGGCTCCTTGGCAAGAAAGACTGATGTAATGGCGTTGGCTGTCTGATTTTATAACACTGATGACCTGACGTCAGTCCTGGAGCGACAACAACCAACGCAGAAATACTAAGCCTCTGGTATTCGGGCCAACTGAGAGCTTCCCTGGCAGGGATAACCCAAATGTGATGACTGCAACATTGAAACATGAAGAACATCTGTCTATATTCAAGATTCCTATTCCCATATTTCCATAGTGCATACAGGTACAATCATAGGGACTGCTAGGATGCGGTGAAGGTGTTTGCTGTTCCAGGTACAAGGTGTTAGGTGGTACAATCAGAAGTGCAGTGCTGGTAGATACTGTGCAAGTGGTAACAAATGAAGTACTTAATGGTTGGCATTATAGCAGTAACAAGCTACTTGGTACAGTGTTTATTTTCAACATGATGGGGTGTCAAAATAGGGAACTGCACAGAGAGTTGGATATAAAGGAGATTCTGTTCCATTACAGATGCCATAATGTGTCTAGTACACATTCGCCAGAGCTCATTTGTCAAGCACAAGTTAAAATCTTTTACTTGCTTTAGTACCCTGAAGTCCCTTCCACATTTATTTGTATACTTGGTATTGGTCTGTTTTGGGTCCCCATTCTAGTGCAGATACCAGGACCTGTAGTCTAGGCATAGCCTTTCAACTATAACTGGATCAGATAGTGCCTTACAGATCAAGCAGAGAACCTGCAAGGACCATAATGTGGTCTCATGACAATTCTTGAAGAAAAAAAGTGTTTCTTACACTATGATACCATGACATATGGAACTTAGAGACAAATGAGAACTACATAAAACAATATGTGCTTATCTGTTTTATACAGTTCAGATCTTGAGTTCCTATCACATAGTCGAACATTTACAAGTTTGAACCTCATATGGTCGAGACCATAAGTTTGAATTTGTAAAAGTTCGAGCATTTCAGTGGAAATCTCCATAAGTGGAGGTTTCCATTTTGTTCAATGGGATGACATCTTGGAGTTGGTATATTTAAGTAGTGGGGGGGGGCACAGCCCCCCATGAGGGGGGCTTGCCACCCTGCTTAAAACAGTTTATTTTGCTTTCCGTTGTTTTTTTATTTTTTTTATCCATAGTCGAAGTTCTGTAACTTCGAACATAATGGTTCGAACATTACGTGTTCAAAGTTATAAGACTTCGACTATGTGATATAGACCCCACATCTGAGATACTGAATGCCATTACTGTGTTAGTACTGTTAATGCAGATTTTGTTTAGTATAATGCTGTAGCTATTAATTTTTGTATTTGTTCTTTTCTTTTTTTCTTTACTTACCAAAGTGAATTCCTGTCTGATTGCTGCCCTGAAATTAAATGGTTTGAAAGTAAATTTTATCAAAGTTTGAAGACCAAACTCAAGAAAATTTGAACTGGGCTTCTTAGTGAAGAATCACTTTTTCAGAAATGCTCTGTGCTACACAATGTGACAGCAGAAAAGCACATTTCCCAAAATCAGTGTTCAAGCAGCTAAGATGATATAACAAACATACCGTAAAGCAGTTCAGCTTCATACAGATTAAATTTCTTTGATCTTTATAGATTCTTACTAAACATAAGCCATCGAGAATTGCGGCCACATTACCCAGTACTGATGGGGGACTGACAAGGTCTTCCGTTTATCAGATATTCTTCACTTATCAACAATGACAAAGTTATCACCCATCCAGTCTTCCAAACGGGTTTTAAAGGTTGTTACCGAAATACTCTGCTTGACAGGTAAGGGCATCCAATTCCAAAAATGGGGGATACATTGGGATAGGTATCTATCATTCCATCTGGTATTGTTGTTGTGGTAGTACAGGTTTTATGTGTCTAGAACGGGCAATTGTTTTACCACTGAAAACTCATTTGTCATATGTGGGATTTGAACCCACCCCCTCAAAGGGAGACTTCAACCTGAGCACAGTGACTTGGACTGCTTTGCCATCATGAGAACTGTTAAAAGCAAGTTCTGAAATTCTTTCTTCATTTCAGATCTCAATTAATATGTTTTAATGAGGTGAGATAAGACTAATTTGTGTGCTGTTTTACATAACAAAACCTTAACAAATGCACATCTGCAAGAAGAAAACAAAAACAAATACATCCGAGGAAAGAAAATCATCCAGAACATTTAAATCACCTCCCCAAATGTATGTATATAAATCAGAGACTATTTAGATTATCCAGTAAAATTTTTGACACGCACACACACACACACACACACACACACACACACACACAAACACACAAGCAAAAAGATGTAAAAAGTGAATAATTTGACTTTACATAATTTAGACTGTTAAGTTATTTTCATGTCACATGCATCCTTGCCAGGGTATCTTCAAAAACTAAAGTCATGCAAAAGAAAAAAAATAATAAAATGCAAACTTACTGTAAGAACATCAACAGGCTCCTGTTTTATGAGCACTAAATTGTCATCGGTCATTGTCTCTTGAGTAGACATAACACTGTTTTTAACGCATTCAAGACTTTCTTCTATCACTTTCTGAATTTTTTCTTTTTCGTTCTTAAGCTGATGGATTAGTTTTTGTTCTGTGTCACTGAGAAACTGGTGCAGTTTTGCAAACTCTTGCTTAATGTCTTCTACCAAACTGCAAGCATTCGCCTGGGAAACAAAAAAGACACATAAACGCAAGTTAAATGACTCAATGTTTCAGTATCAGTTTTACCCATGCATTTTCTTTACATGACAGAATGATGAAAGGTCAACCTACTGGTAACACTCGTGACCTGGGGCTGGAATCTAGGCTAAGCCCAGCAGTTAAGATGGTACATACATGGGCACCCAGCCCAGGATGCTGTCCTTCCTACACAACTGGGGAACACGTGCACCATACAAATATGACTGCCAGCATATGGCAGGATTCAGGGAATGCAAGAAGTAAACATTCAGACAGGTGTAAGTGGGAAGAAAGGGAAAAAAATGTGAACGGAGGAAGATGGTAGGTCTTTGACTGCAAGCGGACTCATTATAACTGCCTGATCAGGGACGGGAGACATGTGCCTTTCTTCACTTATGTCTTGTTTTTTGTAGCTCAGTAGGCTGTCTTAGCCTTGCATAACAATGGCCAAAATAGACTCCATATGTGAGCAGTGCATCCAGCAAACTACTACAAGTTGCCAAGTACTGCAGGATTAGCAGGATCATCCACCTCCATCTGGTCAGTGCCCGTACACCAGTGCTGAATATCAAACAGGGGTCACCGGGCCAGTGGACAGGGCTTCATCTCTTTTATGCCATGAGAATGGGTTAAAAGTAATTATTTTTTTAAGGGCAGATCACCTTTATTAACTTAAAAGTTGATATTATTTCCAACATTCTTGATAACTACTAGTCAATATAGCTTCTTCTGGAATTTAACAATAACATTGAACTGCATGTACTCTTTGAGCCAGGCAGCAACAAATGGGTTGAAGAGCTCTCTCTTGGACCACAGATGACAGGCTCCTTCAAGTGCAGAACAAATGGCACCAAGTATGTTCAGGTAATGAAGTAATCAGGTATGGTCCTAGGGAGATGTCAAGGGGAAAAGAGGAAAAAATACTTTTGGGTAAAGTAAAAAAGGTTTTGTGCCTATTTTTTTACAAACTGTGATTGGTTGGGGAACAAGTATTTAAATGAGTCCGGTCATGATTTATCATTCAAGTCACATTAGAACAAATTGGTTAGGTGTTAAAAAAGGATGGGTTAAGTAGTGTCACTGAAGTACTGTCTGCCTTATGAACAGTATAATCCTATATTCCTTAGGATTCCAGAATACTTCCGTGTTACTCCATCATTATCCAAACATCAGTCCAGTAAATTAGGAAAAAGCCAAACCATGTCTTACAAAATGCTGCTTTCTTGTAATTAGTAAAATGTACATGCCATAAAAAAGATGTTAAAGTGATTGACGAACATAAAATTACCTGTACATCACAATATGTGGTACATAAACTGCGAATCTCCCCATCTGCTAATGTTTTCAGCTTTTAACATTCAGAAAAAAAAAAAAAAACAACTTAAAATTTGCATTTTCCATGTGCTCACATCAGCACAGGGAAAACATGTGCTCCCATAAATTTAAATGCTTGCAGCCCTGTGCATGTGCGATGATGCATACGTTAAAATTTATGGATGTACCCCATGCTATTTCTGAGGTGAAAAGACATTAGGAAAGTCTGAATTTGTCTGTGCTGCACTTTAATAAAAATATCTTACAGATCTTTTTATTAAGATATGCTTCAAAAACAATCAGTAACAGGAGAGAAACTGTTTTGTGCCAATAAAACACACAGGTTGTCAAAAAGCCAAAATGAATAGCTTTCTTGGGTGGCGTAAGCTATGGTACCTTGCTGGCTAGGCTTACGTAGGCCCTTGGGCTGATAGCATAGTACCTACCTATGAACCTATGAACCTCAACAACTCAATTTAAATAATATAAGGCAAGCCTACAGTGCACGGCAGACATCCGTGGGTCCTTGCTACTAATCGATCTCATACAAAACATCTAGTACAAATCATACTTACATGTAGGTTTATCATTTCCATCTCATTCTGGACTTGCGTATTTTTAAGATCAAATACTTTGAGCTCCAGGGATGATAAGGCTGACTCTAACACGTCCTATAGACAAAAAAAATAAAATTAAGTGACAAGTATGCAGAAAATAGGGACATTACAATACACGGGGATGCAAAAATCCAAGTCAGGTATTTCATCAATTATCTTGTCTAGAATAAAAGAACCAGACAGCTAGACATTCACACGCTGGCATGCACTTGAACAAACACTACTACTACTATTATAGACAAACCAAAGTGCTCTGTATTTTATGAACTACATTACACACTGCATCGTGAACACATCCTTTAATCATAAATAAAAGGACAGTGAAAGGATAATGCTTGGTAGCTCAATGACTTTAGGTCTGTGATCTTTTTTGGTTAGGAACCCTTGAGGACTTTCTACTTACTTGATAGTTTTGGTGAGATACAGCCTGAAAGGGTCATTGTACTCTATTTACTAGTCTAATCAAGGCTGACCTTTAGACTTTGATGATATTCCTTTGGTAACTAGCTGTGCTAAACAAAAGAATTTCCTGATACTCATTGACACACGATGGTCAAAAGACAGAGAGTTATCAAACAAAGTACCTAGGTCCATGACTACATTTTCATTTTGCAGTGTTGCATTATGAGGGATAGGTTTGTCCACCAAAATTAAAACTATAATACAATATAAACATAAATAACACACAGAACAGGAAAAAATGCAAAATTTCTTCATGACTTTTCACTATGGACATCTCATATCTGTCCCTACGTTACTCCATCATCCTCCATCAAACTGGAAACCATATTTTGGTTGATACTTTTAGCAGACGTCAATTCCATTCTACTTTACAATCAAGTTTTGCTTCCAATAAAGGCAGGCAACCCAGGTCCAGTACCTCTCCTGTCCTTATTGATCAGTCCACTGCTGGGTTAACACAAACCATTTTTTTATGGACTTCAAAAACTCACTAATTATACATATACAAGTTTTCTGATGTAACACTGCATCACATGAAGGATCTTATATGGTTTTCATGGACAACAGAGGAGAAATCAACCGTTAAGTGGGAAATCTACAAAACACTATATTTTTATAAGGTTCTAGGGGTCTACTGACTGCACCCACATTGCAATCACCTCGTCTACATGGCTCCAGTATACCAGCTGCATCATTTGGAATAGCTTCCACTTCATCATCTACTAAATTGTGTGCAGTGCACAGGGTATTATACACAAAGTGTCTGAGCCCAGGGTGTTGTACATTACCCTGTGCACAGACACAACAAGCATACATTACTCTGTGCACAGACACAACGTGCACACACTACCGTGTGCACAGACACAACATGCACACACTACCGTGTGCACAGACACAACGTGCACACACCACCCTGTGCACTACCCTGTACAGAGACACAATGTGCATACATTACCCTGTGCACAGACGCAGTGCATATATTACCCTGTGCACAGACACAGTGCATACATCACCCTGTGCACATATGCAATGCATACAATACCGTGTGCAGAGATGCAGTGCATACAATACCCTGTGCACAGATGCAGTGCATACAATACCCTGTGCACAGACCCAGTGCATACATTACCCTGTGCACAGATGCAGTGCATACAAAACCGTGTGCACAGATGCAGTGCATACAATACCGTGTGCACAGATGCAGTGCATACAATACCGTGTGCACAGATGCAGTGCATACAATACCCTGTGCACAGACACAGTGCATACAATACCCTGTGCACAGACACAATGTACATACAACACCCTGTGCACAGACACAATGTGCATACAATACCCTCTGCACAGACACAGTGCATACATTACTCTGTGCATAGATGCAGTGCATACATTATCCTGTGCACAGACACAATGTGCATGCAATACCCTGTGCACAGATGCAGTGCATAAAATACCCTGTGCACAGACACAATGTGCATACAATACCCTGTGCACAGACACAATGTGCATACATTACCCTGTGCTCAGACACAATGTGTATACATTACCCTGTGTGCAGATACAATGTGCATACAATACCCTGTGCACAGACACAACATGCATACAATACCCTGTGCACAGACACAACGTGCATACATTACCTTGTGCAAAGACACAATGTGCATACATTACCCTGTGCACAGACATAATGTGCATGCATTACCTTATGCACAGACACAATGAACTACAACACCCTCTGCACAGACACAACATGCATACATTACCCTGTGCACAGACACAACGTGCATACATTACCCTGTGCACAGACACAATGTGCATACAATACCCTGTGCACAGATACAATGTGCATACATTACCCTGTACACAGAAACAATGTGCATACATTACCCTGTGCACAGAAACAATGTGCATACATTACCCTGTGCACAGAAACAATGTGCATACATTACCCTGTGCACAGAAACAATGTGCATACATTACTCTGTGCACAGACACAGTGCACACAATACCCTGTACACAGACATAATGTGCACAAATTACCATGTGCACAGACCAAAATGTGTATATAATACCCTATGGACAGACACAATGGGCCTGTACACAGAGTTTTATATACAATGGGCCTGCACACACGGTATTAGCTACAATGGGCCTGCACATAGGGTATTAATTACAATGGGCCTGCACACAGGTTTTTAGATACTATGGGCCTGCACACAGGGTTTTAGCTACAATGGACCTGCACACAGGCTATTATATACAATGGGTCTGCACAGAGGGTATTATCTATAATGGGCCTGCACACAAGGTTTTATATACAATGGGCCTGCACACAGGGTATTATCTACAATGGGCCTGCACACAGGGTATTATCTACAATGGGCCTGCACACAGGGTTTTATATACAATGGTAAATAACGACCAGGAAGTTCCACGGTCTGGGTAAACCACAGCAATAGCACGTACCTCCTTATACAAAGGTTAAATATTCTCACTGTTACAAAAAAGTTCCACGCTGAAGAATTTCCACCAACGTATCTGCAGCAATAATATATATATATATAAAACATGAATTTATTATGTTTACCTGATTTTAAACAGTATTTATGGATAAATTGTTTAAACAGTATACTCAATTATCAATTAATTAGGTAATTGATTGAACCTGTTGTGTATATAAAAGGGAGGTAGTTAGTGGTATAGTTATTCTGATGAAGTTCGTCTTGGCGGACGAAACCCGGGTAAATTCTGTTGGATGTGTTTATTGCACGGCGTTGTGTTGGCTGTACCAGTTCGTATGTTTTTAAGAATAAATTCCATTATTGCTGCAGATACGTTGGTGGAAATTCTTCAGCGTGGAACTTTTTTGTAACAGTGAGAATATTTAACCTTTGTATAAGGAGGTACGTACTATTGCTGTGGTTTACCCAGACCGTGGAACTTCCTGGTCGTTATTTACCAGTTTGTGCTTTATCTTCGTTTTTTATATACAATGGGCCTGCATACAGAGTATTATCTACAATGGGCCTGCACACAGGGTTTTAGATACAATGGGCCTGCACACAGAGTTTTAGATACAATGGGCCTGCACACAGGCTATTATATACAATGGGTCTGCACACAGGCTATTATATACAATGGGCCTGCACACAGGGTTTTAGATACAATGGGCCTGCACACAGGGTTTTAGATACAATGGGCCTGCACACAGGCTATTATATACAATGGGTCTGCACACAGGCTATTATATACAACGGGCCTGCACACAGTCTATTATAGACAATGGGCCTGCACACAGAGTATTATCTACAATGGGCCTGCACACAGGGTTTTAGATACAATGGGCCTGCACACAGAGTTTTAGATACAATGGGCCTGCACACACGCTATTATATACAATGGGTCTGCACACAGGCTATTATATACAATGGGCCTGCACACAGGCTATTATATACAATGGGCCTGCACACAGGGTTTTAGGTACAATGGGCCTGCACACAGGGTTTTAGGTACAATGGGCCTGCACACAGGGTTTTAGATACAATGGACCTGCACACAGGCTATTATATACAATGGGCTTGCACAAAGGGTATTAATTACAATGGGCCTGCACACAGGTTTTTAGATACTATGGGCCTGCACACAGGGTTTTAGCTACAATAGACCTGCACACAGGCTATTATATACAATGGGTCTGCACAGAGGGTATTATCTATAATGGGCCTGCACACAGGGTTTTATATACATTGGGCCTGCACACGGGTTTTAGATACAATGGGCCTGCACACAGAGTTTTAGATACAATGGTACTGCACACAGGGTATTATATACAATGGGTCTGCACACAGGCTATTATATACAATGGGTCAGCACACAGGCTATTATATACAATGGGCCTGCACACAGGGTTTTAGATACAATGGGCCTGCACACAGGGTTTTAGATACAATGGGCCTGCACACAGAGTTTTAGATACAATGGGCCTGCACACAGGCTATTATATACAATGGGTCTGCACACAGGCTATTATATACAATGGGTCTGCACAGAGGGTATTATCTATAATGGGCCTGCACACAGGGTTTTATATACATTGGGCCTGCACACAGGGTTTTAGATACAATGGGCCTGCACACAGAGTTTTAGATACAATGGTACTGCACACAGGGTATTATATACAATGGGTCTGCACACAGGCTATTATATACAATGGGCCTGCACACAGGGTTTTAGATACAATGGGCCTGCACACAGGGTTTTAGATACAATGGGCCTGCACACAGAGTTTTAGATACAATGGGCCTGCACACAGGCTATTATATACAATGGGTCTGCACACAGGCTATTATATACAATGGGTCTGCACACAGGCTATTATATACAATGGGCCTGCACACAGGGTTTTAGATACAATGGGCCTGCACACAGGGTTTTAGATACAATGGGCCTGCACACAGAGTTTTAGATACAATGGTACTGCACACAGGCTATTATATACAATGGGTCTGCACACAGGCTATTATATACAATGGGTCTGCACACAGGCTATTATATACAATGGGTCTGCACACAGGCTATTATATACAATGGGTCTGCACACAGGCTATTATATACAATGGGCCTGCACACAAAGCATTATTTACAATTTGTCTGTGCAGGGAGGGAGGGAGGGAGGTGTCTCTGGCTCTCCACTTGGTGACACCTAGGACCACTAGGTGTTGCACAGATGCAGTATAAGCCTGTGAGCACTTGCTGCCTGAGAACATGTAGATACAAACAGCACTCCCTGCAGTTAAGTTGGCAGCAGGAAGCAGAAGCTCAGACAGTCACCACATGGGGGCTGGTTTCCCCACCACAGGAGGTTGGCTCCCCAATTGCTTGGTAAGTTGGCCTGATTCCTGCCTTCTATGTATTGCTATAAAAGAGTAAATGGGCTGAAAAAAACCTCCAAGCAGGAAAAAATGGGTCAGAAGACTATCTCCTACCATGGAAATACTGGACTGTCACCCCTTGATGGAAAAAATGGGCTAACTGGGTGAAGGTGGTGGAGCCAGATGGCAGGGTCTGATTGGAAAAATATTAATTTCCAAGTCACTGCATTTAAAAGAGTAAGATCAACAGCAATTGGTTATTTTGTCAACCAGTTAAGCCCACCAGACACAAGTAACCCTTTATAGCGACAACCTAAAAGCACTGTCTGCTTAGGCAATCTGCCCAGAGTCTCACAGTTTACAAAAGGAAATTGAGGGACTCAAACCAAGAACAACAGGATGAAGCTCATTAACAGGTTTGTAGCCTTAACATTCTGAGCTAATCTGTCAAGCACTTTTTGTTATATCAAAATGGAGAACCACCAAAAATGTATAACAGTAATGCGCATTTAGAAAAATGTAGTGTCCATTATGTGTAAGTAATTCTAACTGTCCACCACTTTTTGCAACACTAATAGCAGTGTCTTTCAGCTTCTCCAATCAGGGGTCACCACAGCAGATCTCCAGTCTGCAGACCGATTGGCAGTGGAGTTTTTACGGTGTCAAGCTGCCAGCCCGGCACCCAACCTTCACAGAAGGCTCACACACTCATGTCTTTAAAACTCACTCCACTGCAGGGAAGACATGCAGACTCCGCACAGAAGGTGCTCCAGCCGAGAATCGACTTGGAGAACCTCTTGGTGTGAGGCAACAAAGCTAACAGCTGCACCACCACGGCCAACCTTTTTGCAGCATTAATGCACATGATAAAAGTGATTTTATATTAAACTCCTCCATTCTAAACAAGCAGATATATTAGTACTGTGGCATTTATTTTTAAACCCATCCATTGGGAATTTAACGGGGAGCCCCTTTTATACACTTTAACATCAATAGCATACTAATGCACAATTTAAAATATTTTATTACTGTGTAGTGTCACAAAATAAAACCTAGATAAATAAGAAGAAAGCATATACCAAGTAGCTGTTGTAGACAGCTCATAAATAACGGTGGCATTATTGTACTTTTTTCTTATATATAACATATGGACATTATCAATAACATTAGAATAACATTAAAATGAATGTGTAACATCACTGTATAAAATGTGCTAGAACTGTTCAAAATACAAATAGCCATTAGCTACAGTGCTGGGTCAGGTATTGAGCAGGAATCCACTGCCTAAAAGATAAGCTTTGGTGGGCTTTGCTAATGCACACCATATGGGTTGGTCCTATAAACAATCGCACTACTTGCATGGAGCCACATCAAATGGTCTACTAAAATCTTATTAGACCAGGGTCTAGAGACCCTTTTCTCTTGTAAAGCACTGGTTATCCAGTCAAAGAACTACATTTGATTTGTCTGACACGACATTCCTGCTACAAGTTCATGTTGCCTTGGGATAAGTGAAGCTTCTTTTCCCAGTATCAGTCCTTCATTCGTCATAAGGCTACTTGCCAGCTAACAGACTTTGATACTATGAACATCTCTCCTCTTAGGGCAAAATAATTTTGTCTCACCATATGAAAACTGTGTGAGGCTACATAACACAAAATAGTTAATCCTCTCAGTTAAACACACAGCTCATGCCTGGAAACATATTATATAAGTGTTACTATCCCATTAACAAAAATTAACCAACTAACAAATTTGCTAGGCTTAAAATTCAGAAGAAAAAAGCACATTAATATACCAGCAGTATCCCTTACCTTATACATACCGGCTACCTCATTCAGTAACACAAAACTGTGACAAGGATGTTTGGGAACACACAGGACACAAACAAAGGCCTCATCTTCCTGGCAGAACAACTCCAGTCTCCGTCTGTGCTCCCCACAGCACTGCTCTGTTCTCCCATTTGCAGCACACAGATTCTGCATCTCTTCTTTCTCCCTGCAATTTGTTTCCTGTTGTTTATACTGCAGTTTCAGTCTCTGGAAGCTCTGATCCATATCAGTCAGGAGTAAATTCACCATGTGCCTCTTGGGAGGAAGTTCCTGTCTGCTTTTAGAACAGGAGAGTTTTGTTGTCCTGCACTAAATCCTGTTAATACAGACACAATCCAAAATCAATGCGTTATATAAAGGAAAAGAACAAATAAATTAATTATTGCATCCAAATCCACACTTCAGCCTCTAACCAGAGTGTGTTGATAGCAACTTTTTTTTTTTTTTGTGTTGGTTTCATTTTCAGGGCACAGGAAGTCAACTGTGTGACAATGTGACCACCTCTATTTAAAGGGGCAGCACACCATTTATGTCTCAAAAAGCTTGCTGAGAATGCAAGACTTACAATTTGTTCTTTTAACAATTGTTTTTATTCATCTAGTCACGTTTGCAGACTCAGCATATATTTAATCAAATTATATAATCATTAACATTTTAAGAAATGCAATTCAAGTACATGAAAACAGATAAAGTCATTTCATCACTAAAACTTTGTGAACTAATCACAGTACTGCTAAGCTGATTTCACACACAGCTAATTACAGTGCACAAGTAAGTCATTCCAACTTACTTTAATTTATTATAAAATATATTTTCACCTAATGCAGTCTGACTGGAAACCTGCTGCCAGGTACTGAGTTACTGTTTCGTCTCAACCTATATTCCACTATTTTTCAGTATTACTTAATGACAAGTGACACATTCACTCATATTAGAATTGTAATAATATTAATCCTTAGTTTTCCCTCCACCATACATATACTGTACCATATTCTGCAAACAGTTTTTTATTGCTAATACTACATATTTCTAATTGTATTTACTGACTGAATACTAAGGTGTACATTTATATGCAGCTGCACTGGAAATGTACTATTGATCACCAACTTTTCCCCACATTGTACATACTGTACTAATCTTAATGTAAATAGCTTCCTCTTGACACTGTTCCATACCACTAGTGTTTTTATCACTCTCAGAATATTCACTTTTACTAACTTTGTCCTAGTTTTCACTAATCTGATATTGTACTACAGAACATGTCTTGGGGTCTTTCCCCAGGCTACCACTGAAAAAGAGTCAGTTTTGGCCCAAACGTTCTCAGGTATACAAATACAAATGCAAATAAATAAATAATACTATAATTTTATATTGTACAGAGTCACCTACCACACTGAAACACAATCCCTTATTTTCGGTATAGTACACTGGTTCATATTAGATTACCAAAATAACAAGTCCACTCTGAAACTCATCTGTGTTATTCTGTGTGAGCAATGATCTCTGGAAGACTTTTTTTATTTTTTAATGAATTACATTAAACTCTGTACAACACACACTAGCAAAATAGTAGGGTTTGGTTAATTAGTCAGACTTGTGGTCAGAAGTATAGACTCAATTATGCCAATGTTAGATGAAGACGAGGCTTAAAAATTAATCACTCTACAAGGAGGAAGCACACACAACTTGGAAGAAAGCTGTGGTAGCTGTTTTACCCAAAGAGGGTAAACCTATCAGGATTATTTCAATTTAAACTATGATTATAAAGTATGTCTATACTAGCTAAACAACTGCCAAAACTGACATGGACCAGTGCAGTTTTGTGCAGGGGAGGGAAACATTTGACATTAATAGAGCAATGATAATCCAGAGTAAAGCAGAATGTAAGAAAATACTGCTGTTGCTGGAGGGTCTTGATGCAGAGAAGGCATTCCAAAGAGTAAGCTGGGATTTTATGAGTAAGGCAATGGAAACATTTGCATTCCCTGATACAATAATAGAGTTAATTAAGAGGTTATATGAAGGATCAGAGGCAAGAATTAATATGGGAGGATTCTGCGCTGATAATGTATATTTAAATAGAGGAACCAGGCATGGATTTCCTCCTTCCCCTTTGTTATTTGCTGTATATTAAAAGACATTGGAAATGAAAACAAAGTACTCAGAAATTCAAGGATTTCATTGATATTGTAATCAAGAAAAGTTGGCTTTATTAATAGATTATACATTTTCATGCTGTGGAATATTTTGAGACAAATTCAAATCATTACTGGATGTAAAATTAATGAAGATAAAACAAAACCTAATATGTACACACACATGAAGTAGTTCAGCAATGCTTTCATTTATGAGTACACAATGACATAATATATTTAGGTATATGGATCAAAAAGGATTCCGTTATGGCTGCTAAGCATATGTAGAAGTGAGAAAAGATAATACAAAAACATGAGAAACTACGAAATTGAAAGCTCTTGTTTATGGATATGGATGGCAAGTCATACCTCTCAACCTCTTAGAGCAAGAAATCTGGACAAAGCCTAAAATAATGGGAGGAGCAAGGCCCAAAAATAGAGACAGATTTTAAATATTGCTCTTATAAACTTAGAAAGTTGATAGAATAATGTATTTTGCATTAGCATGCATTTTCTGGAGGATATGGAGCCTGAAATTGAAATGTCTATCACTATTTAATGACTTCAATCCTCAATGATTTTTCAGAAAATTTTAATAGGAACAGAGCAAAAATATGAGGCAAAAATCTGGACATTCTGCAAAAATCTGTACAGTTGAGAGGTATGAGTAAGATACAGACAGTGAAATGTTTTTAGTCTCTTTAGTTTTATATACAAGTCAGGCATATTTTTTTATGAACCAGAGAAGCTACAGACAATAACCAATAAAAAGTTGAATTAATTTATTTGGGAGAGGAACAGGGTGAGGGTTAAGTGAGATACGTTGATCCTCCCCATAAAACAAGGTAAGTTAGGATTACCTGATTTATATGGCTATTTTAGAGCTACGCAGTTAAGGCTCATATACATAACACAAGCCCAAGCTTATAATTCAAAGTAGAAAGGGATAATGATAAAGTATGGGGTGGTGGGGTTCAAGAAATAAGGAGAGAGTAGGATATTATATGTAGATCCTTAAGAAGAATAACCATACAGAATACTGTATTTGTAAAGTTGAAGGAAGTATTCTAAAAGCTAAGTCATTGTTGGAATGGACGAAGGATATAAAGATAACTGCAAGCAGATGTATAGAAAATAGGAAAGTGGGGCCTGGAATTTACTGGAAAACTGGCAATCATAACACTGGAAGCATATAGCTAGTGAGGGAAAGATAACACTGTGGTTCGAAGCCAAGCAGAAGGTTGGATGGCAGGTTAGAGATCGCCCTCCCTATCAGGGATTGATATCAGAGAATAAGCAAAGAGGACAGGGTAGGGGAGCCTAAGTGAAAGACCAGCTCTGGTAGGGTTTTTAATAGAGTCTGAAAGAGAAGATTCTGTTAAAAAAGGTATCATTAGTAGGGCACATAAAATATTGAATGATAACTATAATAATCACTCAGAGGAGGTTAGTAAAGGTTGGGAAAAGAGACTAGAAAAACAATTTACAAAGGAACAATGGAATGACATACATGTGGCTCCCAGGTATACAACAAAGCCTGGAAGTAAAAATAAAAACACAGACTAAACTTCTAAAAAATAATATAGAAAATGAAACAAGTAAAGCACGACAAAGAACCTGTTTATTACTTAAAACAATAAAATAAACAGTGGTAAGCGCTTTCATGGATTAAAACCACTTCATCACACCATATTTTAGGTTCATAGGTTCATAGATTAGTACTAAGCTAACTGCCCTTGCGAGCCACTTTAAGCCTAGCCAATTATCCCTTGTGAGACTCAAACCCTGCACCTTGTATTTGTAAGGCAAACACCTTAACCATTAGGCCACCCTATGAACAAAATATCAAATCAGCTTAAATATATAGTTCCAAAGAAGAACATCTCACTAATGAAAATAAATAATCACAATCACATGTTCACATCAACCATGTATATAAGGTCTTTTGTTCTTTAATCTGGGTCTTAAAGAGATTATATCATTTAGCCATCTTCTTTATCTGCTTGTAACTTTAAAATCCATGAAAGTCTGGAGGGTTTAGGATTTTTGCCTGGAAGTATTTGCATAGGTATTTTTATATCCCAAGCAGACCTAAAATAATTTTTTGTCAGGTAGACAGCAAATGCTGGAGGTGTGATAGGAAAGAGAGTGATTACTAGGATCATGTTTTTTGGGAGTGCCAAGAATCGGCATATTTCAAAGATTTCCCATAGAGTGCTCTGCTAGAAATACTTGGGGAACAAACAGCTGTACCTAACAAAATGATTCTTTTGAGATGGAATACAGAATCTGAATTGTCTAGAGTATTACACAATGTTTATTGAAAAATAAAACACAAATTTTTACATAATAAGCACAGTTTAAAGAAATCACAACAAGCAATCACCATATCCCCATTTTAAAAACCAATTTTTCACTGAAATACAAAGCATTGATGGCCTACTTTTGAAAGTGGAATGCACCTCTTTGCACCTAATAATCCAGAAAAGAAACAAAATAGAAAATAAAGCAAAATCTGCCCACCGAACGTCCAGTGTCCAAAGACAGCGATAATCCGCAAACAGATTTATCCTGTGCCAGTGGAAACAAGTGTGGAATGCCAAAGGTGGCAGCAAACAATGTTCAAAAATGTGTAACCCTTGTACAGGTAAAAAGGAAATGTTCCACAGTCTCTGCCTCTTGACAACCTCTGGGGCACAATTTGGACTGGGGTGATCCAAAACTGGTAGAACCTTTCAGTGGTACCTTGTCAAGGGAACATCTCCACAGAGAATCTCCCCAATGTGGAACTTGCTGGAGAAAACTTCTCCTCTGCTTTAAGCCATGTGCCTGAAAAGGGGTGTAAGTAGCAAAGGCATCAATGGCATGAAAATCAGTCAGCAGTTGGTGATACCACAACTGTCGTGGCATATTAGTGTCCATCTCAAAAAGTCTATACCTAAAAATTACAAGCTGGACATCATACAACTCAGGAGAATGCAACATAAAAATCCTTTTCTCTTTCAAGCAAACTTCACAAAAACTGCCTGTAGTGGCCCTTAACAAAGTTACCACCAATGAGGATTCAGATTTCAAATGAACAAACACATTATACAAAAACATTAAATGCAGAAACAGAACTGGGTGTTTCACATTACACCCACCTTTTTCCACCTTAGCATATACAATACCGCTCTTAATCGGATTCAGTCGGCAATGCCAAAAGAAAGGAAATAAGTCGATAATAAGGCTGAACACCATCGTAGTGGAAAAAAATGTATAGAAAACACATACAACGAGTGGGCAAGAAATGTGCTTGGTATTTCCTATGAGAGCTTGAAAGTAGACCAGAATGTTAACAGTGAGCAGACTTTGTGAAACACCCCCCCCACACTCCTTATTTACAAAAGGTTCTGAGCCAAATGGCACCCCCAAAATGTGCATACCCTCTGTAGTAACCATAAGATCCTGGAAGCTGGCTAGAGGCATGGCAATGCCTGCAAAAATTACCGTCTTAGTAAGGTTGAGGGCCCACCCAACTTCATGCATAAGAGGGAGAAAAGTGTCAGAGAACAGTTCCCTTAGGGTGATGTAATCTTCCAAAAACACAGTGATATTGTCAGCATATGCCACAAAGCAAGGAATGGATACCCCGTGGCATAGAAAGGTCCGAAACTGGGGTTGTGCATTGGAGTAACATTTACTAAGGACAGCATTGACCACCAGAGCAAGAAGAAAGAGGATCATTGGGCAACCCTGTCATATTCCATTATGCATCATAACTACCTGACCCTTCCAGCCTTTAACCACCGGAATAATTTCGGAAAAGTGAAAAATGGAAGTCATCTATATGCAGAAAGTATCCCCAAATCAGTACTGGCGCAACAAGTTAGTCAAGACCGAATGTGAGATGTTGTCGAAGGCCTTGGTGATGTCGCAGGACACCACCAAGCCCATGGAAGTGCTGGAGACCTGCTGGAATACTGACTTGATAATATGCAGGAAATCCTAAATGGGTCTGCGAGGAATCCCATAAACTCCAGGATCTAATATCAAATGTAAATGGGACCTCATCCTGAGTTGAAAAATCTTTATAAAGATTTTGAAGTCCATGTTGTACAACACAATAGACAACCAGTTGTGCAACATGGACCTATCCCCCTTCTTCCAGATAAACTTTAAAACTATCCTGAGAAAATCTGCATGGTGAAACCCATTCGTCTGCCAGTGATGAAATACAGCGAGTAAGGATTGGTACTGATCATCCCGCCACCCCAATTAGAATCGGTGCGGTAGCCCATCTTCCCCCGAAACAGTCTGCTTTGTGAACAATTTCTGCAGGGCCTCTTTTAATTCAAGCATTGTGGGTGGGGCCTCAAAAACATCAACTAACTCTGAAGGAAGAGGGGAAACTCCCCAGTCCACATGGGAGATAGGCTTACCCCCGTACAACTGTGTTAGAAAGTCATGAACCACACTCAAAATACCAGGCTTAGTATTATGCATGTCACCCTTGGTGTCCTTTAAACCCCTGTGTACTGCACACCAATTTCCTCTTTCCCAAATACGGAAGAAATTCTTCTGCCTTCCCTTTCAAAAGATGAGCTAGATTATATAGCTCTTGTGTCACCCCGGCCCTAGTTAAATCATACAAATGTCGTAAGGCTTGTAAGACCTTATCCAAATCCCAGGAAGCAAACTTTTGATATGTATCATAAGTGTGTTGTGCTTGCCCCTTAAGATGGGAATGATACTTTGTAAGGTACCATCGATAACGATCATGCACCTTGGATTTAAAATCGAGCCAATTATCTGCAATATCGGGATAGAGAGATAGCAACGTGAGGTGGTCCTGCCATAACTCATGAAAAACCTGTTGCCATTCTGGGGCATTGAGATGCAGTGGAGACAAGCAGAATATTCCCTTCCCATGGAGACTGGATGGGGAAACCCCAAAGGTATAGGTAAATGCCGTATGGTCCGAGAAGGGGAGCAGATGGGATGTGTGAGCCGCACACCTGAATGACATGCTGTGCAAACAGAAATCAATGTTCATATAATGTGACCCTGAATGAAATGTAAAATGTGGGGCAGGAGCCATCATCAAACCTGCATGGTACATAACCCTGTGACACAATTTGACATCGGAGCAAGTACTCGGAGGCCCTTCTAACAGGTGCGCATTAAAATCTCTGCATACTACAACAGGAAAAGCAAACAATAAATATGGAGCCATAAAATCAAAGAGCTTCTGCCTATCAGAATAATTAGTATATGCATATAAGAAAATAAAATGAAACATTTGACCATAAATCATAGCATCAACTAACAACAAATGTCTGAGTATCAAGTGCAATACATCCTGCATAGTCATAAATGACGGCTGAAAAAAAGCGCAGTGCCGGAGTGGCAATCAATATCTTGTGAGTGGAGAAAACGCCTTCACCATAAAGTACCAATGGAAGACAGACCCTCCTTGGGTAGCAGTCCAGTATCAAAAATGCAAACCAAATCAGCATCAGTGGAGTCCACCCAATCCATCACCAGCAGCCGTTTAACATCCGAAGTCATCAAATTGACATTAGAAAAGGAAATGGCAAGTTCAGCCATCTTCATGGTTGTCATGCCCCTTTTCCTTCCATCTCTCCTTCCTTTTCAAAAGTTTGAGATGCTTCGCTTGTTGTTTGAACTTCCTCCGTACAGCCACCACTGGATCCGGAGTCTCCCCTATACAACCCTCCCTAAGATCCTGATCTGCATCATCTGATAAGTCATCCTGGGCACCCTCCAGCTGCTGGTCCATCTCATTGGGCTCGGACAGGAAAATGGGCTCATCTAGTTCATGGGTAACCACATCATCATGAGCAGGTAAAGGACCTTCAGAAAGAGGCAGTGAGGAAGCCAAGAAAGTGGGCGGCACAAGCGGCGGCAGCACAGGCCCCTGGGGAAGTGACTCTGCTGGCGCAGCTGAAAAGGTGGGGGAAGATCCTGAGATTGTCTCCATGACTTGGGCGCCTGCAGCAGTGGAAGTAGGCACTGTAGACTGTCGGGATTGGTGTGGTTTCAGCAGCAGACATGAAATCTTGTGTACAGTCTGCCCAATTGTGAGCGCCATCGCAGTAGGAGCAGTGGAGTATACACACCTTGGTGAAGTGTTCCAGAGATCCACATCTTGCGCACTTCTTAGCTGGGCAGACCTGGACCAAATGCATAAAATCCTCACAAAAGAAACAAAAGCTGGGCTATCTGGCATACCTCAGAATACCCCGCTGTCCTGCCACAAAACATACCCCCAGGATAAGCTGTATACCATCAGTAGACATCGCCATGGTCACCCAGGCCTCCCAGCCACCATCCCAAACTCCGGGTATTTTCTTCACATACGCCTTGACCACTGAATGGACAGCTGCACAATACCACAGAAGATAAGCTTTAACATCGTCAGCCGTCATGTAAATAGTCCAGGAATTGACCCTTACCTTACGACATAGCTGGATGTTCAGATGGGATATGTCGTAGACTGACCACAGAGCCTGCGATCTGTGGTCCATGAAATAGGTGGTAAATGCCACTGCTTCTTCCGGAGTCTCGAAGAAAACATCAGCCGATGGATCCTTCCCCCATGGGATGACTGCAGTGGAACCCCTGCCAGTCTCAAGAGGGTCTCCCATACAACCTCTTTCATTATTGGAGTATTATGGACAGACTTAATTTTCACATACGGCTTATCAACAATGTGCTTGGTAGAAGCTGCTATGACATTTGCATAGCTAGGTGGTATAGAAGGCTGAGGTGAGGCTGCCAGCCTGCCAGAATCACTCCCCGCCATGTTCCCAGTCGTTGTACCCACAGGAACTCTCAAATCACCTCCCAGAAGTTGCTTAGAGTATTGAGGAGGCCCTAGAGGCTGCGTTGCTTCCTGTTCTGAAGTACCCGCCATTTTCTGCACTTTCCTATTGTCCACGGACCACAAACCAGAAGTGAAATCTGGCGAACTGGAAGTGGATCCGGAAATGCATTTTTCTTGCTCCAGTATGTCCCCTGAGGCCACTGAAGTTGAAGAAAGTGAAAATCGCATCACCTGGTCAGCTAGGGAGTCCACGGGAGGCAGCAAAGCATCTGTGATTTTTCCCCAATTCAAGATTTCCGATGTTTGAGTTAAACTGAGAAGTTCAGAGTCTATAACAGCATGCATATCAGCTTCCTGATTCCTCGCACATCCATATCCATCGAACTTTCCAAATTTGAAGTCGCAGGAGCTACAGAAACATCAAAAATAGCTGTCGATGCAGCAGGGGCTTTCTCAAGTGCAGCCATCTTGCTAGAAAAAGCTAAAAGCAATAAGCATTACTAATGTTACTAGCTGCCTAAAAGAGCAATTAATATAAAACAGAAATCAAAATCTAAACCATATGTAATTGAAGTATTGAATATTGTTAAACAGATAAAAGAAAGAGAAACTGAAAAAATAAATAATAATGCTGGCAGGCAGAGTTTCACAGGCACAAATCACTCAGGCGATGATAAACCAAAGATGTATTTAATGATAAAAATCCACAAGAAAAACAAATAAAATGTGAGCGCCTTCGTCAAACAAGTGTTAACTTCATCAGACACCATTAAAATGTAAGACAGCCATTTATATACATATATAAAAACACTCTGATTGGGTAAGCAAAGAGAGGCAGCTAGCTAAGCAACACTGAGACAGAACATTAATTAACCCCCTGATGACTGTGTTACAGTTGCAACTGTTGCATCTTAAATACAACTAAAACTTGTAATTAAAAGATAAATTATTAGTCTCATACTTGTGTCATGAATGATTATAAATAGGATAAAACTAAAACCAAAGTCATTTTTAAAATCTCATGTTAAATATTCACATAATGCTAAAATGTTTACCAAAGCCAAATACATACAAAAGTGCTTGTGCTTAACAAATGTTTTGAGATATTTTGTTCCTTTCTAGGGCTGTTAATTTCAATACAGGAGAGATGGATGTCCTGTCATTTATCCCTGGCCATCTATCTGCCTGTAGTAAGATTTGCCACCTTAACTCCTTTAACTCTAACTGAAGTCCCCAAAGCTTTTTGTCACTGATGTCTACATGGTCTATTGCCTTAAATGTGAAATTGTGGCCAGTATTGTCCTGAGTATGCCTCGCTAAAGCATTATTAATATTATTCTTTCTTATGGCATAGTTGTGTTCATAAATTCTGGCGTTAAATTTCCTTTCTGTTTTGCCTACATAAAATGCTAGGCATTGGTCGCATGTAGCCATGTAGACCACTGCTTTGGAGTGACAGTTATATTTACCTTTTACATAATGGTCTATACCATTCACTGTAAATTTGTTGCCTGATTTCACCTTGTGGCACCAGTTACAAGACTCATATTTGTACATCCCTACACGTCCTGTTCTAGTGTAGTTAGAACCTTTCCTAAGAAGGCCTTTTAAGTTTGAGCCCCTTCTGTATGTAATTATAGGTCTTTCTCCTATTTGTGCCCTGATGTACAAGTCATCCATTAAAATGTCCCAGTTCTTATAAAAATGGACATCAAGTGGTATGAGTCAGAGTTGAATGTAAGCACCATAGATCTACAAACTCAGGTCTCCCCTCTTCAACTTCAGAGGGGCTGTTGTCCAGTGTGTTTTCCCCAACTATGGGCTTAAAATGCCCTACTCTTCTTTTACCTATCACTTCTTGCATAAGCTCATTTAGCAAGTCTGCTGGGAACTCCCTCCTTAAGAACATAGTTTTTAAGTTGTCGCATTCAATAGGAAATCTTCTTCTCTGGAGATCATATGGGCTGCTCAAACTAATTGCCCTTTAACTACTGACCTCTTTTGATGCTTGGGGTGGGAGCTAGTGTAATGCAGAATGAGTTTGAGTAGGTCTCTTTCCTGTGTATCATAGTAGCATACTTTTCATTATATGTGTCTTTGTATAAGTGGACAACAACGTAATTCATATAATCCAGGTTAATCACCCAAGTGAACTGCAGGAATGTAGTGGTGGTGTTAAGGTATCTCAAAAACTCTTCCAAAACAACCAGTGACCCATTCCATATCAAGCTGATATCATCTTGGTATCTATAATACAGTTTGACCTTAGAATAGTACTGAGACTGAAATGCATAATTTCTTTCCCAATATGCCATTACCATTTTTGCGAATGCCCCACCACAAGCTGAACCCATTGCCACTCCTATGGTCTGCAAAAAGTACCTGCCATTAAAGGAGAAATAGTTGTTTCTTAAAACAATTACTAATAATTCCAAAATTAGATTAATTTTCCCCTGGTTAACTTTGTTTAACAACAGTAGGTCACCCACCCACTCGAAACCAATTTCTTGTGGGATGACCATGTACAGGTCTTTTACATCTATAGTGACCATGATGTCACTTGCGTCATACCTGGATGTTCATTGTGTTTCACTGTTGCAGTCATTACTCTTGGGTTATCCTGCTGGCAGGCTACCCGCAGTTGGCCAGAATTCCAAAGTCTAGCTCCGGCGTCGGTTGCTGTTGCCTCTTCCCTGATGTCAGTGCGCCAGGGGTATAAAAGATGCAACCGACGCCATTTTCTTCAGTCTTTCTTGCCGCACGGTGCCCGAAGCAGATCGCAAGTGCCAGTCGGCCGACTCTTGAGATTTTCGAATTCGAATTTCAGAACCAAAGTCTTCATTAAAGCTAAGTACCCCGTTGGGGACTCTTTTTTTCTTGCTCCAGTCCGATGTCAGAAAAAGTTAACAATTGTATTTCTTGTGGGAAGCAAATACCTCATAAGGATTTCCACTCTTACTGTATTCCTTGCCTAGGCCCTGATCACAACATTTCTACCTGTCGATTTTGTGCTATATTCAACCAGCACACTATTAAGCATTGGTTTGATTTTGCATTTCATTACTTTGGCTGAAGATTTAATTATACAATGCCATCGGACTAGCCGACAACCGGAGTTTTCAAAAAACACAAGGACAAGGAAAATGATAGGCATCCGAGGTCCAAAACCGATGACAAAGCCTCTACTAGGCCAGTCGCCGGTTTGCCGGTTCTCAGTGACGCACTTTCGCAGCCCCTGGTGCCCGCTACCTCAGAGCCACAGGCCGCTTCCGACTCCCATGTGGAGCTGACTGGGCCTCTGGATACTCAAGGTATTGGACACTCGGAAATCTTTCCCTCAGATGGGTCCGGAGCCGCTGAGCAGGCATTGGCTTCTGAGGGTGTCTTCAGACCTACACAACTATATATTAAGCCATCTTCAGCTTCAAAGACAAAGACTAAAGCAGCTCTAAAGACAAAGAAACAAGTGTAGCATTCTCCTGCTCAGACTTTCATGCCTAAAAAACAGATGCTCAAAATGGCCGAAGACCTAATTACTTTGATCAGGGGTTCCCATCCCCCTCCTGATAAGAGGCCTAGGCAAGAGACAGAGTACCTTTTTTCTGATCAGGTTTCTACTTCCTCTGATTCCTCTTCTGAACAGGATTACTCCATGCCTCCTTATGAGGATTCTGATGCTAAAGAATCCATTCCTTCAGCCTCTCCTCCTGAGGATTATTCTTTTGGGGAAACCCTGCATACCATGAGGGAGCATTTCCACTGGGAAAGCCAGGATTATTCTGAATCTAAGAAAAGGCTCAGGGACTTTCTGCTATTTCCTCAGCACAGACCCCTGCTATTCCACCTGTTCTAGACATTGTAGATGATGTAGTTTCAGAGTCTGGCCTGTCTCCTGATTCTTTACCCCCTGCACCTGCCAAGCCAGACAGATACTACAGGGTCCCAGATTCCCATAAAGTTATATACAAAAACCCCGCTGCTGACCCAGAAACTATATCTCAGGGTCCCAAAGGGGTCAAAGCTTCCACTGCAAAAAACCCTGTCCCCTCTGATAGGGATTCTAGATCTCTAGACAGATGGGGGAAAAAAGTCTACACCTCTGCTACCCTGGCTGTAAGGGCTTTAAATTGTCAGTTTCATATGCTTAAATATCAGCAATATTTAATGCCACTGCTTAAACAGAAATTGTTGACAAATACTGAAAGTACAGAAATCAAGGAATTGTTGGATTTATTGCATGCAACTGAACAAGTGGGGAGGCATACATTGCAATGTGGTTATGATTCACTGGAGGCCTCTTGCAGAGCCGCTGTTACAGGTACTGTTATTAGAAGGCATGCTTGGTTAAAGGAACAGAATCTGCCTGATCACATTAAAGCAAAATTACTAGATGCACCTTTTCAGTATGATACTTTGTTTGGCACTAAAGCAGAATAGGTGTTGAAAAAAATGGAGGATAAAGCCAAATCCATGCAGATAGTCAAGGATTTCTTACAGGTACAGCCACCCAGGTTTAGCAGGAACTGTCCTTCAAAAAAATGGTCCTTTCCAGTGTCAGACAGACCACAAAGAGGCAGATACAGGCGTCCCAGAGGCAGATCTCAACCCCAAGGCACATACAGGCCTAAACAATGGGGTTCTCCTACCTCCAAAAGCAGAGAAGACAAATCACAGCCTTACATGAAACAGTCCCAATGACTTTCCTCTACCAGACCCAAGCACTTTTCTTTTGGCAGCCCCCTTAGGGGGAAAACTAGCACTTTTTTCATCAAATTGGCAAATGGTTACCCAAGACAAATGGGTCCTGAACATAGTGTCCCAAGGCTACAGGTTCCACTTTCACACTCTACCAAGGTCAAAAAGTATGCCAGACCTGCCGCACAATCAATGGGCAGAGGCACAAAAATAAATTACAGTCCTCATGGACATGAGGGCCATTCAGCAAGTACCACAACACGAGCAGGGGCAAGGATTTTACTCCAGACTTTTCCTAGTACCGCAAAAGGACAAAACCTGGAGACCAATACTGGACCTGTCTATACTGAATACATTTCTGGAAGTTCCAAAATTCAAGATGTTGACTCTACAGCAGCTACTGCCCATGCTGGGCAAGAAGGCTTGGCTCGTAACTTTGGACCTAAAAGAGGCATACCTGCATGTCCCAATCAGACAATCTTGCAGAAGATTCCTCAGATTCATAGCTGGTTCAATGAATTACCAATTCTCTGCACTGCCCTTTGGCTTATCTACTGCGCCCAGGGTCTTTACAAAATGCATGGCACCAGTAATTGCGTTTTGCAGACAAAAAGGAATTCAAATATATCCCTACTTGGATGACTGCCTAATTCAAGCAGAGGACAAATATATTCTCCTACAGCATCTGGCATTTGTAAAAAGATTACTAATCAGCCTAGGGTACACAGTAAATGAAATGAAATCAAAACTAGTGCCCTCTCAAGAGATAATATTCCTGGGTGCAAGCTTAAATACAACTGCCCAGATGGCTTATCTCATGCCAGACAAACAAAAACATCTGACTACTTACTTCAAGACATTGGCAACAAAAACCCACTTACCTGCAAGGAATATCCTGCAGGCCTTGGGTTTCATGGCATCCTGCATTCTACTAATTCCATATGCCAGACTGCATATGAGGAAACTACAATGGTATCTAAAAAGTGTTTGGACTCAGCATTGCCACAGCCTGGAGACAGTAATTGCACTCATTCCCTGCCTACAACAGGAATTTCGATGGTGGGCAGAAGCCTGTCACCACAACAAGGGTCTACCATTCAGTCTACCCGCAGCCAGGCAAACACTGACAATGGATGCATCATATTATGCCTGGGGGGCCCATATGGCAGGAAAATGTATTCAGGGCACATGGTCTGCAAACCAGATGCATGTTCACATCAATCAAAAAGAGATGTTAGCTGTTCAAAACGCCCTGACAGCTTTCAAGGACATGCTTCATTCAGGACAGTTACTGATAAAGACAGACAATACTATGGTCATGTGGTACATAAACAAACAGGGAGGTATACATTCCTACCCCCTCTGCAGACAAGCAATGACCTTATGGGACACAGCATTGGCTTTCCAAGTTCACCTGCAAGCACAATTCCTGCCAGGAAAAACAAATACTCTGGCAGACGATCTAAGCAGAAACCTCATGGATCCCCATGAACGGAAACTGGATCCACAAGTCTTCAGCATGATAATAAGGAAATGGGGATGCCCAGACATAGATCTATTTGCCTCCCCACACAACTACCAATTGCAGAGATTTTGCACAAGGATTTATCACAAGCAAGCATGGAAAGTGGATACCCTATCCTTCAGCTGGAAAAATCTAACAGTATATTCCTTTCCTCCACTGCCTCTCCTTCCCAGGGTACTCCTAAAGGTCAGACAAGAGAAGCCAAAAATGATACTGATTGCACAAGACTGGCCACGCCAGCACTGGTACCCAATTCTAAAGAGCTTGTCTCAAGGTCCAGCATGGATATTGCCTCAAACATCTCACTTGCTGACCCAACAAAACAATCAGCTCCTGCACAGCCAACTCAGGACCCTAAATCTGGCAGCATGGCAGATATTGTAGCCATTCAGAACACTCCTCTTTCAAAAGCTGTCTTGGATGTTATCTTGGAGGCCAGGAGGCCCAGTACCAGAAAATCTTATGCAGACAAATGGAAAAGATTCTGTGCTTGGAACCAGGAACAAGGCATTGACACGTCCATACCAAATATCCCTCAGATTTTACAATACTTAACTGAGATGCTGAACAAAGGCCTTTCTTTCTCATCAATTAAGATTCATGCCTCTGCCATTTCAGCCCATTACAATGCGGAACCACCTATTTTTTCTCATCCCTTAATAAGGCAGTACCTCAGAGGGGCCAAAAACATTAGGCCTCCAAGGAGAGCACCAATTCCAGCATGGGACCTCAATTATGTTTTGGAAAAACTCACACTACCTCCTTTCAAGCCAGCATCAACAGCAGATATAAAATTCTTATCCTGGAAAACAGGTCCTAGCAATAACCTCTGCAAGGTAAGTCTCGGAGTTACAAGCACTCATGGCTGTGGAACCTTTCCTCATTTTTCATCCAGACAGGGTTTCTCTGAGGACAAACCCTACATTTATGCCTAAGGTGGTGTCCAGTGTGGCCCTCAGCCAAACCATTCACTTGCCTACCTTTTATCCAAATCCACAGAACAAGGGTGAGAAAATTCTACATTCTTTGGACATACACAGACAGCTACGCTTCTACTTGGACAGAACTAAAGCCTTCAGAAAGACTGAGCAACTTTTAGTGTCATATGCTACGGCATCACAAGGAAAGGCTATCTCAAAACAGACTATTTCTAAATGGATAGGCCATTGCATCCATTTCTGCTATTCTCAACATGGCAAATCAGTGCCTAAGGGCATCAGGCCTCATTCCACCAGAGCAGCAGCCACTTCAGCAGCCTTCCTCAGAGGAGTACCAACCAAAGATATCTTGGAGGCTGCAAAATAGAGTTCAGTGCACACCTTCACAAAGCACTACCACTTACCTCTATACTCTAAGTCCAGAGCAGGCTTTGCCACTGTAGTCCTGCAGGGCCTCTTAGCCTCTCCTAATCCTATGTAGCCCAGCCACCCATCCTCAGCTTTGGGATTCAACCCAAGAGTAATGACTGCAACAGTGAAACACGATGAACATAGTACAGTTGTGTACCTACCATAAATGTAGATGTTCGAGTGTATTCACTGTTGCAGTCCAGGTTACCCACCCACCATCCCCCTTTTTCTTCGCTGGGTCTATCTGCATTACTCTATCCTATACAACCTATTGGGTGTATTTGCTTGTAGATGAAGGAAATGTTATTTCTGTGCGTGCATTTTTATTGGCATATTTTTTCAGCCTACTAATTTGGGGGCACCTGACATCTGGGGCAAGAAAAACTGAAGAAAATAGCGTCAGCTGCATCTTTTATACCCCTGACGCACTGACGTCAGGGAAGAGGTGGCAGCAACCGACGCCGGACCTAGACTTTGGAATTCTGGCCGACTGCGGGTAGCCTGCCAGCAGGATAACCCAAGAGTAATGACTGCAACAGTGAATACACTCGAACATCTACATTTATGGTAGGTACACAACTGTACTTTTTGTTCACTTGTTCTAAGAAAGCCCAGGAGTCTTTACAAATTTGGCTTTCATTACGCAATATTTTCTTCAGCTCATGGTCTAAAAATTGGGTGCAAGCAGTGGTAATGGAGTGTCTTCCATCCACTAAGAGCCTCATAGTTGGATCTGATAGGTTCTTGTGGATTTTGGGAATACCAAAGAACACTGGTATCCTTGGGGTAATGATGTTAAGATAGTTATGTAAGGAAAGGTCGATTCTTCTTTCTAGAAATATGTCAGTGAGTTGGCTGTAGATTTTCCTATATGCTGCATTTAATTCATTAAGGGACACTTCCGTGTAATTTCCTGTGTCTAACATAGCCAACATTTTGTCACTGTATGTGGAAGAGTCCATGATTACAACCCCTCCCCCTTTGTCAGGTTTCATAACCCTGACGTCATGTTCCTGCAGTTCCAATAAACAATCATGTTCACTTTGGTTCATGTTGTGAAGTGTTTGAGCTGGCCTGTATTTGTTCTTATTTAAATTATACAGATCTAGTTCACAAACTTTTTCATACATTGCTAGTTTCGGGTGCAAAGGGGGGTTGTAGGTAGAACTGATCTTAAAAATGCTGCCATTCACTGACATTAGTTTGGGATCTAGTACCATGTAGTAAGGTCAAATTCAACTTTCTTAAATAAAGTTTCAGATCTAACATAGTGTCTACAACATTAAATTTCTTACCAGGTACAAAAGACATTCCCTTAGACAATAAGTCAGCTGCAGTTTCATTTATACATAAAGTAGAATAATTGTGTACTGAAAAGTAATTTTGGTGGTTAAAAACCACTGTATAGAAACCTGCTTTTTGAACAGAGTCCACTGGTGTTGGGGTGCTTACATTAATGAAGGAGTCATTAACATTAACATGGTGACCAGAAGACACTGGTGGAGATGCTAAGCTCTCCAGTTCCTGTTCTTTGGCCTGGCCCCCTGAAAAACCTGTGGTTGCTGCCTATTGTTGTAATGGCTTTTGTTCCTAATTCTTTCACTTCTCCTGAGTTCTGGGAATTCAGCATCATAGTTTAAAATCACATTGTCAGTCTCTTCAAACCTACATTCATCATTGCCAGTTACTTCAGGAGGGTGTGGTAATTGCTTGTTACTTTCCCCTCGTGGGGCTTTAAATTTTTTGTATGAACCAGGAGGTTTAGGGCAGGCCATACCATTAACATAATCCTGAACATCCCTGTCCAGCTTGTTCAGTTTACCAGCTTTCAGTTTTATGTGCTGGTCAGTGCTAGTGTAAATCCTCTAATGTTCAAATTTCATGTTGCTATACTCATGATCCTCATGGATGGCAGAGTCTAGAATTGCAATGTATTTGAATAACAGTTTCAGTTCACTGTCGTTATGTTTAATTAAAAGCTCTAAAAGGTCGAGCCCACATTTATCAAATAAGTTAACTAATTCACTGTGCAAAACTGAGTCATGCTGTAAACCAGTAGGAAAGCGCCAGACCCTTAAACCTTTGGGGACCATTTTAAGTCTAGTGCATTCCCTTATGTAGGCATTTTCCAGTTGGAGTTTCTTGCATCGTAATACTTTAACATCAAAATCTGTCAGCTTACCTTCCAAGGAAGGGCTATTTTGTCTGGTGCTTCTGTTAAATGAAACCCCATTCCGCAACCACTCCTCCATCTGAGGAATGTCCTTGTAAAGAGTTTCTGTTAGTCCATTTCTTCCTGCAGCATTCTGAGAGCTCCTGCTGTCAGAAAAACTCATTCCTGCCATGCGCAGATGCGTTGTGCCTTCCTGCCTCAGTTCACTTTGCTGTGAATCGGAAATGAGGCATAAAGGTGTATTATGAAAGTTAGTAGCATTACTTTCTACCAGTAGTTACTGGCTGCCTAAAAGAGCAATTAATATAAAACAGAAATCAAAATCTAAACCATATGTAACTGAAGTATTGAATATTGTTAAACAGATAAAAGAAAGAGAAACTATTTATAAAAGGGAAGGATCAAATTACATATAAATAAATGGAAGTTTTGGGTTTAAAAATATTCAGGATGAGGAATGAGGTTTAAGAGGAGGTATGAATTAAGCAATTTATGTAATGTAATTTATGTACATAATGGAGTAATAACAGTTGTTATAAAAATACTTAATGTATAATGCATTAAAAATGTCAGTATATTTTTTTTCTCTTTCATATTAACACACATACGCCTGTGTCTTAAGTGATAATTTTATAAAGGTTTTTAAAAATGCTCCTTCAGAGGCTGGATGTACAACAAAATGAGTTACACAGGACTATGTGCAGGGAATGCGGATCTCTCTGTTTATCAGTAGTTAAATGCTATACCCACAGGAACAGAGGAGAGACTCACACAACCTTTGCTTCTAAATATTAAGGATCCAGAAGGGCTATCCATGCCCTCAGGTGAACTACAAATATATCTGGTAGTTATGTTAGATAACAAGTTATCGTTTGGCAAACATGCAAAACAACAGGTCATCAGAGTTCTAAAGTAACTAATAAAAGTGTTATACATAATCTTCCACCCAGGGCCAGATAGCACAAGGTGACCTAGGCAGCTGCCTAGAGTCTAGTGCTGGCTGGGGAGGGGAGGCACACAAAAGCATAAAAAAAGAAATAAATCATCACATCTCCCAGCCAAATTAGATCATCTGGGTCCGCTTCTCTCAGATTTGATGAGTGACAGCTACAGTCACAAGCAGATGAGATGGACCAAGAGACTTCAAATAGGCCAATAAAACACAGCAAATAGAAGCCATTACTGCACAGTCTTTCTTGCAAAAGCCAGCCATGATGCTATCCTTTGTACATATTGCAGAAGTATGTGTGTGAGTGTGAGTGTTTGTGCATGCACATGTGCAAGTGTTCCTTGATCCCCATTCCCCTTCACAAATGGACTTTTACCTTGTTGTACCTTAATTTCTCTGAGATCAAGTACCTGCACCTGGAGTCAAGTCAGAACCTATACCTCAGACCTTGAACTTGTCAAGCCCAAACCATCTGCCTTTGAGTGAGACCTCTGGCCTCCTGCATGATTTTCGCTCAAGGAATTGAGTTATAGTCAGTCAATAATATCACTCATTAGAATTTTATGGTTCTTAGTATTTAGAAAATTTATTTTAAGCCCACTTTTCAGGAGCAAACCAGAAGTGCTGTTTAGTTAAGTTACTTCCTCAGTCACACAGTAGGCAAATGGAGATAAAATTAATCAGACTCTGTACCTGTGACAACAAGAAGCAGCTTCATGGTAGTCCACTCTAAGGACCGTAAACAAAACCATAAGATGCAACACCAATGCAGGTAAGGGGGGGCTATGCCCCCACACCCCCCAACTAAATATACCAACTCTGAGATTATACTACAGTGGGGAAAAGGGTAAATTCCAGATGGTGGCCAACCGTCCGTTTGCCCTAGGACACTTTTCACTGAAATGTTTGTTCGCTGATTAGTGGCTTCGATGATTAGTTGTTCGAAGAGTTGTTGTGTGTTTATCTGACTCGCCTGAGGGCTTAACTGTGTAAAAGTCTTTCATTCTGCTGGTACAAAATCCTCTGTGTAAATGCAGTTACCCATGTCTTGTATAAATGCAAACCTCTCCATTTTAAAATACTCTATAGAAAATGCTTACCACAGTTCCCCACTGTTCATAGCTGCTCGAACAGTTGCCAGTTTGCACAGAGGGCAGCACCACTGCAGGTCATTCTGTAGTATAACTACTAAACACTCTCACTTAGACCTTTAAGTGACTCTTTCCTACTCCTTCCCAACTACTAAGGATCTGGAATAATGGACAGACACTTCCCTGTCATCTCTGTTTCTCGCCTGGTGGATATGAGCATCCTCAGGCAGTGCAGTAACTTCCCTATGCTCACTGACAAACACTTAATTTTAGAACAGACAGACATAGTACATGACAGATGTAGATACACAATGTCATTGGAGGCAAAGCTCTGACATACACACACAAAAAATGCAAACCAGGTTGTCGGTGCTACACCTAAAACACTCACTACTAGTGCTACGGAAGAAACACACAGACCCACATATGCAGAGGTACTCACATGTAAACTCCTTAAATCCAAGACCTCCTAAAAGCATCACTCAGTGGCCCTGCACATACTCAAAAAAGACAGCGACTCACACAACACACACCTCTGAAAATCATAGTAGCCCCACTTCCAAGCCCATAAGGCAACAAGTAGCACAGCCAAACATTCTAGTTATTGGGGACTCCATTGTAAGATATATTGATGTTCCCCTTACAACGCTAACCAAGAAGAAGAAGATCACAGTGAGCTGTCTTTCTGGAGTCAGGATCCTCCAGATCACACATACACTTAGGTCTTTAAACCACAAGTACCTGTTTGGCACAGTTATAGTCCATGGAGGTATAAAGGACCAAAGACGTACCTCACTTGACTATATGAAGAGACATGCTGGAGCTCTCTGAGTATGTGTCTCAGGTGGCTATGAATCTAGCCTTACGCAGCATCCTACCTTCACCAATGGTGATGCCACAGTACCAGCAAAAGGGGATTGACCTCATCAATTGGCTTAGTTTCTGATGTCACAACAAGGGGATCCAATAGCTGTCAGACTGGGGAGACAAGATCGACAAACCACAATACTATGCCAGAGATGGTTACCAGATACAGGCAAAAAATGTATCCCCATAGTGCCTTTTTAGGCCGTGCCAAGTTATTAAACCCTCCAACACAACAAAAATCACTCATGACCATCTAAAGCTGTTGCTGCTAATGCTAGGAGTTTAAATAAAAAACTGCACTGCCTTGTAAGCACTACTCACCCTGCAGAATGCAAACTCGTGCAGTCATGGAAACATGGTTCAGAACCATGAAGAGCACCCTTGTTATCAAAGGCTACAATGCCTTTCATACATTTTGATCCCCTTCAGCTCAGGATAAAATAAAGTGAGGAGGTGTCTTGGTGTTCATAAAGGACAAATACACTGCTAGACTGTTCCAACAACACGACTTGCTTGAGCTGCTCCATGCCCAACTAAGTGTAGGTGTGACCCCCTATCATATCCTTGCTAGCTACAGATCCCCTTAACATGAGTCTGATAAACCACATCTCCTACCTAAACATACTGGAATCTCTCAACATTCAGCATAACACCATACTTATGGGTGACTTCAACTACCTCACCATAAACTGGGAAACTTATATGACCGATAATTCACTTGCTCAGTGGTTTTTGGACTTTGTCAATGCAAACACCCCAGAACAACTAGTTAGTTCCCCAACTAGAGGTATAAATATCATAGAACTGGTACTCATGAACATGGGGGCTGCTGCTTCCTTCCATGCTCTAACCCCTCCCTGGTAAGATCTTACCACAAAATGATCACATTTAGTAAAGACCCATTACCCCAATACTACCCCATCATATATTAGGGGAATTAAGATATACTATCGTCATTCCCTGTGTATTATTGGCTAGGCTTGTAAAGGTTTTTGTGCCATTAGTCTAATAATCGTCTATGAACCTATGAACCTATATTCCCAGTTACTTCTTTCTTCCCCATCACATCTCCAACAGTTGCCATCTATCTGAGGAAAAATTCTTTGTAATCTCCTTGTGGTATTAAAATACCTATACAACACTTCCAAGCAAAAATCCCAAATCTTCTTAACTTTGTAGTATGCTTGGGAGCCATACATATGTCCCCCATTGTTTCCTTGTGAATTGGTTATCTACTCTCTCTTACCAATCTTTTCTAAGTTCCACAAATAGATTCTAACCGTTATCGTGCAATATTTAATATGCCACATCAGTTATCCCCTTTTAAAAGCAACTTCTGTTCTAGATTCAACTAAAAACTTTACCAGAGCAGGTCTTTCACTTAGGATTCCTCTATCCCTTTTCTCTTTGCCTATACTCTGATATCAATCCCTGAAATGGAAGGGAGTTTTTAGACAGCAGTCCAAATGTTTCTTGGCTGTTCCCATTCTATTACCTTTCCCTCTCTAGTTATTTGCTCCCCGTACCTTGATTATTTTGCCAGTTTTCTAATAAATTCCAGCCCTTCCTTGCCTGTTCTCTATACCCTTAATTGCAGTCATCCCTCTTGGCAAAATCTCCTTTTTCCATTCTCGTGTTGGCTTAGTTCTTAAAATACTCCCTTCTACTTTATGAATATAATATTCTGAATCTATGTTGTTATTCTCCTTAAAGATCTGCATCTAAAATGCCACACATTTTTTATTTCTTCAACTTCCCCCAATTCATCATCATCCCTTTCCACTCCGAGTTATAGCTTTCTGCTTGTGTTATGTACATGAGACTTACTTACGTAGCTCAAAAAAGTTCTTCATATCAGGTAATCCTAAGACACCTTGTTTTACTGGAAGGATCAGCTTATCCCACTTGACCCTTGCCCTCTTGCCTTCTAGATAAATTTCTTCAACTCTTGTTTAATTATTGTTCACAGTTTCTCCTCTGGTTTTAAAAAAATACCTGACCTGTATGTAAAACTTAAGGGACTAAAAACATTTTCATTCCTTGTATCTTGCTATCCTTATCCATGAATAAGAGTGTGACACCCATACAGTGGCTCAGTAATCAAGGAGACTCAATCCTCACCACTAGTACCAGTGAGGGGCGTCCACATTGGGAGGATAACAAGTATATACACAGTAAAGTACAATTTCCCTTAAGAGCACACAGAGATCCCAGTCAGTCTGGGGCTGGTTTCTCCCTTTCTCTCCAGATCCCCAATAAGACTCCCCACTGACACAGCTACAGGGTTCAGATCAGAATGGTCATGCCAAAACCTCCAGCACCTTCTCTGTCCAACCAGTGCTTTGTGTCCTCGTCCAAGTAGCTGACACACACACACACACACACACACACACACACACACACACACACACACACACACACACACACACACACACACACACACTTTGAGATATGATTTATATACAAACACACAGACACTCCTGAGGAAGGCTGGCACAGGCTGACTAGCTATGCCACCTTCTGCCCAGACTATAAGGTAGTACTGACTGCCACCAACCACCCTTATCAGCTACTATAAAGGCCTTTACCAAAGGGTGTCCAATTCTACTATGTAATGTTATTATCCAACTGGTAAGTGTGATTGAGACTTGAAGGCTATTTAGGAGTGGCCTATACAGTATCAGCAAATACATGAAAGTACTCTAAGAGCTTAAATTATCTCTACATAAATCAGACACAGTTAAAAGTTTTAAAAATATTTAATAATAAGTAATAAAACACAAGACAATACTCATAAATTCAACACAATGACATTAGAGAGTTCAGAAATCACAGGAAATATTTTAAAACAACATTGTAGGGCAGGATGACATAAATATAGAAAACAGCTAAACTAATCTGGCTATATTCCTATCTATCTCTAAGAGAAATAATAAGATCTAAGATCCTACTTTACAAAGCAAAGCAAGTGCTGGTGAGCTAATGTGTTCAGGTTCAGACACAAATACAAAATGCTATATATTTCTCTCTGAGAAAGTCTTAAAATTATAATACACATTACTGCTGAATCATTTTAGATTACATAATTCTTGACATGTCTGCTTAAGTTTCCCAGGCTCATAGAACTTAAAATTTAACATTTCTTTGTAAGCTGCACCTGCCATGAAGCCACAGCAATAAAAGACACTTTACATGTGAAACCTAGTAATTATCTCTGTCTTATGGCAATAGAAATAATTTTCTGGCCCATACATCCTGTCTCTGAGCTTGAGATCATACACAGTTGTAAAGTCCTTTACTTATCAGCTTTCTTCCAGCAGGGTGCACTGTGGTTGCATTTTTGAAGCTCAGAACATAACACAGTTTTCTTACATTTGTTACAGAAACCTGTGGAACATAATATTTACAATGACATAGAACAATTTACAAAATTCTATCTCGCTAGTCTGGCAGCCTTCACAAATAGCTTCCAGTTTTTTCAGTTTTTTATTAACTTTTGTTTAGTCACTTCCCACATACTCTTAGCTGCCAAATATAACTTCAGCCATCCATACTCCTAAATCCTTCATTTCATCTTGTCCCCATAAATATCAGTAATACTGGAACAATTTGTGTGTGTACATAGTTTAGAGCTATAGCTTTTGTCTTGTCTTCATAAATTTTATACCCTGAGACTACTTTAAACTATCTCAGAACATTCCACAACACTGACATCCTTTTCTTTTTTTCAAGTACAAAATAATATCATTTGCGAATAAGGCCAACTTTTCTTGATTTCTATACATATTATATCCTTGAATTTCTGAGTCCCTTATTTTCTTTGCCAATGGTTCTAAATATAGTAACAAATGGGAAAGAGGACACTCCTGCCTGGTTCCTCTGGTCAGATACAACCAGTCAGAGAGGAACTGTGGCACTTTCATTTTTGCCTTCTATCCCTCATGCATCCTCCTAATTATCCTTATTTTTGTATCACAGGATGCAAATGCTTCCTTTGCTCCACTCATAAAATTGCAGCTTTCTCTGTCAAAAGGATTCTCTGCATCAAAAATACCAAACAACCACAGTGGTACTTTCTTACACTCTGCTTCCTTGTGGATAATCACTATTCTTTTAATGTTGTCAAACATTAGCCTTCCCTCCATAGAACCACAATGATCCATATTTATCCATTTTTGGCAACACCTTCTGCCATTCTTTTAGCTATTATAGACAAAAATGCTTTATAATTATGGTTTAAAATTGAAATTGGCCTATATGGAGTTGGGTCTGATGGGTCTTTGCCCTCTTTAGGTATTACAACCACCACAATTTTCTTCCAGGATGTTGGTGCTTCCCCTCCTTTTAAAATATTTTTAAACAAAACCTTCCAGATCTTTATAACATTCTTCCCTCCTAACATCCAAACTTCCACAGGAATACCATCTGTTCCTGAAGACTTCCTTGCAGACTGATTGTATGTCATCATTTTTATCTCATCCCCTCCTATCTTAACTAACTGTTGTGCTTCATCTACCTCTAACTTTGGCATATTTAAGTATTTCATAAATATTTCTATTTGTGTTCTTTCTTGATTTCCACATTTCTCTACTTTATACATGTTTCACAAAATTCCAAAATATCTTTAATACCTCTACAGGATCTCTGGTTATTTACACGTTCTACTTTCTGTTGCCTAAACCATTGAGCTAAAAGTTTTTGTGATCTGGAGTTATAAAAAAAAAGTTGCTTAACAGCAATAAACTCATGTATATTATTCAGATACTCCCTTGTTTTCTCTGCATCACTCTGCAGTTGCACCTCTTCTTGTTCTGTGACATTCTCTTTATTCTGCAATACTTGAACCTTTGCTGGGCCCTCAAAATAATCCCTGTTGTTTCTTAGCCATATCTCTTTTTTATTTCTAAACTATTTTTAAACTCCACTTTCATTTTACGTCACTCACTAGCTAAAACTTCTTAAGAAAGTTCTATGTTCCCAAATAATTACCGCTACCTATTCTTTAAATTCCTCTCTTTTCTCTTTTTAACAGGTGGGTGGCAGTGTCTCATTTTATTTCATTTTACCCAACGTTTTTATTTTAGTTGTTATTGGTGCATGATCTGAAATAGTTATTAGATAGTTACTGGATGTATGGCAAAACTTTGAATTAAATGCACATGTTTCTGTGAAGTATAACTTCTCTCTAGTCTAATCTCTGGCCCAGTTATTGTACCTTAGGCAATAATATGTAAACTCTCTATTACAGAATTCATGTCTTCAATACCAAATATTTTCATACATTTCTTCAGAACTCTACTCTGTTTTGTTATAAATTGCAATCACACCTATAAGTAATATTCCCTGCAGAAAGCAGATCATTTCTCCCAAAATTTCCTTAAGCTCCAAAATAGCAGTTTTATGTAAAACATAAATAATGACAGTGTACTCTTCCTCCCTTTCCATTAGCCCCTTACTACCAGAAATCTACAATTATTATCTTTTTTCCAGTTCTGTCATTATTGGAGCTCCACTAGCAATTAGTATAAGTACTACCCTTTTCATTTGTCCCTCACACACACTGATGAAAACCAAACAGAAATCCTTTCTTTATCAAATTCACATGCTCACTGCTTTTGAAATGTATCCCCTGTAGCATTACTATTTGCACTCTGCATTTTTAAGATAATTCAGTATTCTTTTCTTTTTGTATATACCTGTGAGTTCATTCACATTCCAAAATAACATGGAAAGTGTTGACATTATGATAAGAAGTTATTATTCCCACCTATTATATATGACAGCTTTTTAAATATCTGTTTCCAGCTTTTATGTTACATACATACACTAATACTTGCGGGTTGATCTTTTACATGTCATCTCCCTATGAACCTATGTCACATTTACAAGACTTTTTGTTTTAATAACAACTCTCAAACAAAAACTCAAATACACCCCAGATACCCCATAAGCTATTAACTTAAAACAAACACACTGAATTATCTACATATTCAACTAATGAAGTTTAACCCTCCTGATAGGAGTAATTGTCCCAAATTAACAGCTGCACACACAGGGACTTCCTAACCTAAAATTAAATTAGGTTATCCATGCTAAGAACAATGTTACAACCTGCACTCCAATTACAATAACTGCTGTATATTCCAGTCTTATCTTTGCCTCCCAGATGTGAAAAACAGCTTCTATGCTTTATAAAAACATTGACTTTTAGTCTTAAAAACATACTCTGGGTTTTACTGCCTGGCCCTGTAGTCAGCTTGTCTCCAAGGAAACACAAGAACAAAGTGTACAATTACCCTCAGCTTCAGACTTCTCAACTAACACTGAACATTTATTTGCTAAAGGAAAACTTTTTATTACATTTGGTGTTTCTTATTTACTTCCTTACACTAAAAATAATTATTAGATTAAACCCAAGGGCCTTAATCCAGGCATTCATGTATGGAAAGGTAGGAGAAAAAATGTCTTCTTTACATTTATTATGATATGTGCTTGTTTACACCCCACCCCACTTCAACAGCCCAAGAGTATAGGCTAATAACTTAAACATGCTTTTATCCAGCCTTCCTTTTTGCAATGCAATGCCTCCATTTTTTAAAACTAAAAAAGAAGAAAAAAGGCACCCATTTAATTTAGTACCTTTATCACATACAACAATAACTAAAAATGCTTTACCATACAATATGCAATTTATAACATGAAATGTTTTATACAAATGCTGTTAAGAAAGAACAAAAACTGTTTTACTTATAGTTAACCCTTTTCTTTCCTCTTCCCTTTTCCTTAATGCCCTTTCAAACATTAATGACATAAAGTGAGACATATGCGTTCCAGTTCCCTACAAGTTTAACAAAGTCAACAAAAGTCCAGTCTTTATTCTTTCTCTTGTACAGACGTATTTCACAAATGTGATTGATGCTATATAATCTCACATTTATTCATTAATTTCAGTGTTGCTGGTCTTCTTCCTGTTTATCTCCATCTCATAACCCTTGACTCTGGTTCAAGTCCAATGTACCCTTGATTCTTCAAGTCAACTCCTGTGCTTTTTTCTGTCTCCAAAGCATTTTCCTTTAGAACACTGGAAAAGGTTTCATTGGCAAAGTCTCTCTATGAGCTTTAATATCAGAAGAATGAGAAGTAGAGTACCCTTCTGTTTGATGTCTCACTTTTTGTTGGAAAAACTTTTGTATTTCCTCCTTAGTCTTTTCCGTACAAAGGAATACTTTTATTCTCCTGGAAAATATTCTGAAGACAGTTGGGTACAGCATCTTGAATGTCATACCTGCATTTCAACATTCCCTGATTGCTGGGATATATTTGCTTCTTTTCTGCCTAGTGTACAATGAATAATCATTTTCCACAAACACTCTACTGTTTCCAGTTATTAATACTTTGCCCTTCAGCTGCAGTTTTGTCACTCTTTCTGCTGGTATGACTGCATCTTTACTAATACAGATCTTGGCTGCTTTTTCATGGCCATGTTTGGCACAGACACACAATCTGATCTTTAAATTTATAAATCCTGCTGTAAAATACCAGTCCAGTTGTTTATTTCTGCTTTTATAAAATTAATACAGTCTGTTCCCTCCGGTTTCTCTGGTACAGCAGAAAATCTCTGTGTTTCCCTGTGTGCTCCATCCTTTAACTCTACCACTTTTTGAAACATCTCTTCTTGATCAGTTTCATACTCAACCTTTTTGTCATTTCAACGTCTGATTTTTGCAGTTTTATCAGTTCATCTGAATAGCTGTGTAAAGCTTCTTCCATTTTCCAAGCCTTTTATTATTTGAGTTGATATACTCCTCTAATGTTTCATTTATTTTAATCAGCTCTGAGCACATTTAATTTATTTTTTCCTCTATATTAATGGAAGCCGTGTCTTGCACCAAAGTTGGAGCTTGAACTCCCAGTCATTGTATTTTTTCTCCCCCCATTCTAGTTGTTTTTTTTCAGGCCCTCTAAGTTTCTTCTTTGTTGGCATCTAGGCAGTGTACTTACTAGCCAATAAATGCATTTACTAAAACTGGTAAAGTTCTGGACCTTATCTCATGTTTTTTTTTTTTACACATGGGGAAATCTGAAATTAAGCTGTTGATCACTGTGCAGTCATCTTGGAAGTCAATTTGTCCAGAGTTCTTGAGCAAAGAAGATGCGAGATGTGTTGGTCTGTTCATTGTAAAATATGCAACTTTCTGGCAAATTCTTCTGGATTACCATCTCTAAATAATGAGATGCAGGGAAGTTTCAAACTTTGTTGTCTTTAGGAAAATGCTTGGAATACAAACATTTTTATTCTGGCAACTTTATAAATATATACAAGAAATATTTAAAATATGCTCCTGATTTGTGTGTCTTTGTCTCTAATTTTTGAGCTAAGACGTTGAGAGAGCAGAGGGCAGTTGGAATGGGTTGCACTGATACATTTCTGGGCCATTACTGAATTTATTTACTGACTTGATCTCAGCTATCTGAGATGTACAGTCATACAAGTGGTTGTAATTATGGTCGTCTGTGTATAAATGCTTGGCTCCTCCATATTATAGTAGTTACGGTGTAAAGGAAGGAAATGACTGTAGTAAACAGGATCAGCATCATATGAGCCATGATGTTCCATATCACTGTTGTGGTATTCTTTACCTAAGGATCTCCTGCCAAGGACAGCCTAACGTCCAGTCAGTATATTAAAGCATTTAGTTCTTATTGGCATCATACATCACATGTATGGTCCCCATGCAAAGAGAAAGGCATAAAGGTGATGTATGGGCAAACACATTCAGAATACCTTTGTACCAGTCCAAACTTCATCGTTAAACATCAGTCTGCTTGCCCATCTGCTGTGTTAGTCACCAAGCTGTATTTTCAAATAAGAGCCCCCTGTTGGGTTTTCATTTCTTTCTTTCTTTCTTTCTTTTGTTGCTGTTGTTGGGTTACAGGTCATCCAGAAAAGGAAAATGTCAGTGTGGAAAGCAGAGTCCCTATTAAGGCCATCATGATCATCACAATCATTGTCCTTATGTTTGGGTGCTTCTCATGATTATACACATTGTTCTTTGTGCCAGGCAATTATGCCTAAGACCCTATGCAGTCATTTCAATGCAGTGTCCATTTACCTGGAGAACCAACATCTTAAGTAGTTGGCTCAGCGTGCTATGGTGGAATCCTCTCATCCCGAGGGCCAGCCTTCTGCCAGAAAAAAGGCCAAACAAATTAGGTCTGATCTGGCTGCTATCTAGCCTCCTTGGATGTCTCTCTTGAGGCTAGTGAAAGCCCAGAGGACTGTACAGTGGTTGCTTTGGATTCCTTTGCCATGACTCAGTTGAAGACCAGCATGGATTTGGCTTCTCCCGCATCACTGGTGGCTTTTCATGTTTGTACCTGATATTGAGGGAGAACCTCAGCTGATTATCTCTGAAGGACAAAGGGTGAGTCCTCAGATCCTAGTTAAGGAGGAGTTTCCTATAACCATTAGTGAATCTTGACATGGGTCTGACCTTCTGGTGGTGTTTAAAGCAGATGTCCCAGAGAAGACAAAACAGAAAACAAAGCATATTCCCTATCTGTTAAAGACCCCCAACTTGAATGACAGGATTTCACTCAGGGTTTATTTAATGCTTTGATAGCCCTGATGGTGTCCCCAGGGGGTCACTGTTCTAGCTCCACACTGGTCTTCCTCTCCACTCAAAAGGCCTAGGGAAAGGAACTCCTTGAAGGAGGACCTGCCCTCACAGAGGAATCTTTGGCTTATTCTTCACAGATCCCTTCCCTGTTGGACTATGGTTCAGGGGAGGAGGACCCCATTAGTTTGGTTTCTCCCTTGGAGGAGCTCTTCTTTGAAGATACCTTTCCCCATATGATGGAATACTTTAAGTGGGATTCTTATTAAGTCTCTGACATTCAGAAAAGATATTATGAGCTCCTGCAGATGAACTCTCCCAAGCCATCTGCTGTTTCTCTTGTTCTGGCTGCCCTACTACATACTTTATCAGCAGTGTTTTTATCCCCTGACACTCAGCCTTCTACACCCAAAAGTATTCTTGACTTTGTCTTCAGGCTTTGTCTGATGACATTAAGGCCAACATTTGGATGTGTCTGGATGATAAAAAAAAGTTTTGGTTCTGCTACTAAGCTTTTCAAGTCTCTTAAAGACAAGAGTAAAGCCTTGCAGGAGTTGAAACATATTTTTGTTTCTCCAACTCCCAAATTTCAGAGGAATTGTCCGTCCAAGTTCATAGGTTCATAGGTTCATAGGTTTATGCTAGGCTATCTGCCCTAAGGCATTTATAAGCCTAGCCCAAATTTTTGTGGCTTACGTCACCTCTTATATGAAAAAATACTGTGCCCATTAGTTTGTTGTGCCTCTGTCCAGCAGTGACACAGAGATGATTCCCGGGATAAACCTACGATCTCCCATCCACAGGTCAAGATTTCTCTTGAACAGAGCCAGCGAGGTGCTCTGCCTCACATGGACCGGGATTTTATTCCACAGCATAGGGAGTCTCTGAGTGATAAATCTATCCCTCCAGCACGTCCTATTTATATCCGTGTTAAGGTTTAAGTCGCTTGCTCTAGTGGTTTTGGTGGATTTGGATTTTTTGAGGTGGAGCATGTCCATTAATTCCGGGTTGGACATGGCCTTGTATGTCAGGCACATGTCACCTCTGAGCAGACGGTATGCAACTGAATAGAGCTGGAGTTTCTTCACTCTGGCAGCATATGACAGATTTTGGAGTCTCTTTATCCTTTTGGTGAGGAACTTTTGGGGTCTCTCCAATTGCTGCAGATGTTGGGTGCGATACATCCCGAATGGGGCATTGTACTCGATCATTGGTCTGATAAGTGAAGTGTACAGGGGAACAATGACCTCACTAGATCTGGATGTGATTCCCTTCATGATCAGGTGGGCAATGTAGAAGGTCTTTCTAACCACTTTAGCAACGTGAGTGTCAAAAGAAAGGCCACTGTCAACCTGGGTCCCCAGGTCCCTGATAACCTCTTCTGTGCTTAGTGGATTGCCACCTATATGGTAGCTTGGTGTTACCTTGTTTTTCCCGAAGGGTATGACTATACATTTTTTGGCGTTTAACTTCAGGCCATGGCTCTGGCACCAGCTATCTGTTTCCGTGAGTCCCTTCTGAAGGATATCCGTGTCCGATGCACTTTCCACTATGGCCCAGTTTGCAGTCGTCTGCAAACTTTGTCAGCCAAAGTCCTCCCATGTTGGCCTGTACTTCTGAGAAGTAGATGCCGAACAATAGGGGGCCAAGGACCGAGCCCTGTGGGACACCGCTTGTGACCGGCTTGGAGTCTGACATAGTGCCAGCAACTCTAACCCTGTGGGTTCTGTCCTTAAGCCAGTTTGCAACCCATCTTGTGACATATGGGTTTACATTTAAGCTGGTAAGTTTTTCTACAATACCCGAGTGGGGTATTGTGTCGAAAACCTTTGCAAGGTCAAGGTAGGCTGTATGGACTGCCTTTCCCTCATCAATGGCCTTGGCGACTGTTTCAAAGAAGTCGACCAAGTTCAAAAGGCATGATCTGCCCTTGAAGCCAAACTGGGTCGGGTCCAATGTCTGCAAGTCCCTATATCTTTGTTTATGAGCTCCATTATGATCCTCTCCATAGCTTTGCAGACTAGACTTGTTAAGCTTATGGGGCGGTAATTACCAGGGTCCGTAGAGGCACCGCCTTTGTGGAGTGGGACCACAGTTGCCGTACGCCACTCCTTGGGCACATATCCTGTGGTAAGGCTGAGATTAAACAGCTGCCTTATGTGCGGGTTTAATTCCTCATTTAGCTCGTGTAGCACACAGCCGGGGACACCATCCGGTCCCATTGATGCTGTGTTTTTAGCTTTAGAGAGAGCAGCTTTCACCTGCGCATTTGAGATGTCTGGGAGGCTACACTCTGCTGGGATAGTTATCTCTCCTTTGGGGGGGGTAGAGGGTGGTGAAGTTTGCACTGAACCTGTCTGCCAGTATGTTGGCAATGTCTGTGGGTTCAGTGATTTTTGTATCATTTTGGACTAATTCTGAGCATTTCTGGGAGTTTCCACCCAGGTTCCTAACATAGCTGAAAAAGGCCTTATGATTGTCCTTTGAATCCATGGCAATTTTTCTCTCAAAATTGGCCTTAGTTGATTTTATGAGTGCTTGTATTTTTTTACTAATAATGATCAGGGGTGACTTCCCTTTTATGGATTTTGTTCTATCATGTAATAGCTTTCTCCTCTTATTGTAAAGTTTGTTAATGGCTGGGGTCCACCAGACTGGACGTTTGCCCTTTGTGGAAAGAGTCTTGGTTTTATTTGGGATTGCCTGATCCATGCAGTCCTGGAGGTGTTCATAGAAGGCATTTGTAAGGGCTTCCGCAGCTTGGGTTGTGGTTTCCACTGGCTCAGGGGCCTTGAAGGATACCACACCAGTCTTGAGTAGTGTGAAGTTTGCTTTAGAGAAGTTCTTCACTGTGGTCTTTTTTGTTTGGGGTGGGGGCGGGATGTGGATTTCATTTGTTTGTAGGCACTGTCTTCCTCCTCCCAAGGGAAAGAAGGATCCTAGGTGTGTGCCCATTACTAAGTCTACTCAGACTCCTGGCACCCATAACCCTGCTTTCCAGGACAAGCTGGGTACTATTTGAAGGTTTGCTTCCACCTTCCCTTAACCAGACTCCCCTGTCCGTCTGTCCCTCTCTGTTCATTCCAAATTGGCTTTGGGTCACTTCAGACTCTTGGGTTCTGTCCATTATCTGTCAGGGATATGTCCGGGTTTGGAAGTCACTTCCTCCCTTTCCAGGCATTCCTCAGTCATGGCTCCCAGACATTCTTCACGCTTTTTGGCTCAAGGTACCATTTAAGCCATGACTCCTGCACAGGAACGAAGGGGTTTTAGTGCAGGATGTTTTTGGCTGCTTGAGAGGAGGGCACATGGAGACCTGTTTTGGTTCTTTCCAGGCTGAACAACTTCCTTAAGATTCCTTCCTTTCAGATGTTAAAGCTGCAGACAATATTTCCCATTCTACTTCTCCAGGCCTTTCTGCTATCTTTGGATCTCAGGTTTGCATGCTTTCACGTTCCCATCCATACATTTTTCAGGAAATGTTTACATTTCTCTGTATCTTCTTTGCATTTTCTGTTATTTGCTTTGCTTTTTGGTCTCTCTACTGCCACAGGAGTATTCACCAAATACCTCACTCTTTCCATTGCTTTTTGCATGATTCAAGGGATTCAGATCTTTCCCTATCTAGAAAATCTGCTTATTTAATCTACATCCCCCTACTCTCTGCTTCAGGATCTCCAGTTGGGTTCACCCTAAACTTCCAGAAGTGAGTTCTGATGTCTTTCCAGGACCATATTTTCCTTTGTTGCAGGGTTCAGACTGTACCCATGCTGGCATCTATGCCTGCCCCCAAAGCTCTCTCTCTCTGATTTCTTTTTTCCAGTCCCTTCTTCCTCTGGTGTCTGTCCCTACCAGGGTATTTTTCAGGGTTCCCTGGGGAATGGCTTCCAACATTACCAGGCTTCCTGTAGCCAGGCTTGCTATGATAATTTTGCAGTAGTACCTCCAGTTACAGTAGCTCCAACATTGCCAATCCCTGGATTCCCGGTACCTTTTCTTCCCTCTCTCAAGCATGAGCATCAGTAGTGGATCCATTTACAACTCAGGAGCTCTTTATAGATGTCTCAGAAAGGATGTGGGATGCCTCCTGTGGCCCCTTCAAGTTTCAGGGTCTCTGGCCTCTTCATCAGATGTCAGATTACATGAATATGAAGGAGATGGGGACTTTACTTTTGGCTCTTCAGGCTTTCCACTCCCTCTTTCAGCCCGGACCCCTCAAACGTTCCACAATGATGTGGTATGTCAACAAGCAAGGAGGAACAAGGTCATATCTTCATCTCAGGCTAACTCTCAGGTCTGACATCCAACTATCCAGTATTAAGTGACTTGTCAGGCAGTTTACATTCCATCAGAGCACAATGTAGTGGCAGAATCCTTGAGCAGGTACAGCACATAAGCTCACAAATGGATACTCCATACATATGTGTTTTGTATACTGTCCATCAGTGGGGTATTTCTCAGGTAGATCTTTTTGTTTCCACTGAAGAGGCAACTTCTTTTATTCTTTTCCAGAGTCCCAAGTTATCTGGCTTTGAAGGTGGATGCCCTGTCTTTCCCATGGAAGAGAATGTTTCTGTATGTTTTCTCTCCCCTTCCTCTGTTACTATGAGCCTTGCACAAGATCAGGAAGGACCTTCCCAGAATCTTGCTAGTAACTTTTTGGCCCAGACAGCATTGGTTCCCCCTTCTTTCTGACTTGACCAGGGGCAATCAACACAAGGTACATCACTAGGTGGATTTTGTCACACAAGACAAGGAGTCTCTTATCCATTCTCACTTGTCCAGTCTTCAGCTGATGCTGTTGGTGATATGGTTTTAATCCCTTTCAGGTACTTCTTTTCTGAGAATGTGTTTCAGGATCTGCATGAAACCAGGAAACCCACTGCAAGGAAATCATATATGTCCAAATGGAAGAAAATGTCTGTCTTGTGCTTCTCTCACCATCAGGATCCCCTAACTGCGGAAGTCCCTCTGGTTCTTATTTGTATTTATGTGAGCTGCTCCATGCTGTATTAGCATATTCTTCAGGTAAAGCCAACCTTTCAGAATTTCTACTTGTCTGCCCTTGACTCCTCCTCTGGCCTCTAGATTTGAGGTCAAGCAATTTCTTAAAGGTGTCCTTTACATCAGGCCTCCCATTTTGTTCTTGAGAAATTGACTCAGGCTTCTTTTTTGCATCTTCAACTTCCTTACAGCTTTGCACTTGGAAGACTTCTCCTTTTGGCTCTCACGTCAGCCAACAGGGTTGTCTGAACTTCAGGCTCTCATGGCTATTCTTCCTTTTATAGTTTTCCACAAAGATAGGGTGTCACGCCATACTAATCCTTCTTTAATGCCCCAGGTGGTTAATGACTCGTCCCTTAATCAGTCTGTTCATCTTCCTTTCTTTTTTCCTTCTCTGCAGTCTGCCAGTGAGAAGGGTCTTCACACCCTGGATATGCCTAGACAGCTCAGATATTATTTGGATAAAACTAAAGTTATTCACAAATCTGAGCAGCTTTTTATTTATTTTCATCCGAGGACCTTGGGTTTGACTGTTTCTAAGGCCATTTCTTTTTGTTATTCTTTTCGTGTAAAATATCTCATCAGTCAAGGCTCATTCTACTGGGGAAGTTGCCTCCTTTGGTACCTTTTTTAAGGGTTTGGATACCAATTCCATTCTTGAGGCTGCTACCTGGTCCTCTCTACACACTTTCAGTAAGTATTGCAAGTTGGATATTACTTCCAGGGTCAGAGCAGGTATTGCCAGGACTATCCTAGAGGGCTCTTCTGCGCCTTCCTCCTTCCAGGCTTCCTCTTAAGCTCCTGTACTCTCCCTTAGGTAAAGAATACTGCAGCAGTGATGTGGAAGGACATAGTACAGTTGTGTGTCCCCTCTGTTCTGTCTCCAGCCTTGTCCTTGTCTTGCCCTCTTAGCCGAGGGGCTCTTTTTCTTCTTCTGGATGCACCTGGTTTTCCTTGTGGATATTCTGTCCCTCCTGGGGCATTTTCAGTGTTGAGTGTGTGCGTCTGTATGTAACCTTTATGTCCTATGCCTTGTGTGGGGAACTTACATGAGACATATGATGCCTATAAGAGCTAAATGCTTTGGTATACTGGCTGGACAATGGACTGTCCTTGGCAGGAGATCCCTTAGGTAAAGAATACTGCAACAATGAAGAGAAGGACATCTACTGTTATGGTAAGATTTTTCACAAATATACTGTGTTTGGATACACCACTTGGCTTCCTTGTTTTGTTGACTGTTTGGTAGTGAATAAACTGGACAGCATGAAGTCTATGAGTTTAATGTTAATATTTTACCTATGACTACATTTTAACTTTGCTTGCTTTTTTTGCAACCGAAGATTACAGCCTACACCAACTTTGAAATATTTGGAAGAGGAATTGTGCTAGGCTGCAAATGGTTTGTCTGATACTTAGTGCAGATGGGTAAGGTTGTGAGCAGTTAATGAGCTGTTTCCTGTAGTGCAGGGTTTGATTCCCTCAGCCTTCATTTGTCTACTGTGTGTGGATGACTAAGTCACATCACCAGACAGAAAAGGGACACTAGCATGCAGTGGACTGTCCCAAACTGTTAGTAGGTGCATTACACATTAGTCTTTTGAATTCCTGCAATCTGCACATAGATGCTCATTAGTGCTTTACTGTATGCTATCTGATTATCAATCTCAGCATGTCTTTTAATGTTTAATGAGTTACCAGATACATTGTCAGTAAATGTGAATTTCAGGGGAAGAGAGGTTTACTGTTGCTCATGCGAAGTCTGTTTTCAATGTGATACCATTTATTAAGCAAATGGCCGTCATTTTTCTTTTCTGCAAAATTTCAAATAAAAGTTTTAAACTTCATCCAGATTTCAGGGATTATTGCAAAAGTAAAGACGAAAACAGTAAGCATACTGACAGGTTTGAACAGTGTTGTATGATACCTGAGATATTGGTATGGCTATGGGGGAGTCCATTACCCTGCCTAAGGCTCCATTTGACCATGATCCATCTCTACTTTCACTTACTATCTATTGAAGGTTGAGCAGCAACAGCCAAAAATGTCCTCACTCTACATCCCGAGCATGGTCTACCAGTAATCTATTTACATTTTCTGCTAAATACTGCTACTCTTTAAGATGGCAAGACAACATACGCAGATTCCATTTATATCATATAAAAGGGAAGGGCACTATGAAACACACAGAAAAAAAGTTATGAATTAAGACAAGAGTACATTTCTACTAAATAATCTACACGCTATTAAATGAAACGTACTGCCCACATTTAAAACACACTATTAGTCATGTTTATGTATGCTTACAGCCTTCTGTCAAGTATTTATGGCATTACTCTAATGGGCCCTGTATGGACGAATTACCTTCTGAATATTAAGAATATAGGTCTCAGATATTCTGCACCTGAATGAATTAAAAAAAGTCAGTGATGGGAAATAAAAGAGGTATTCAGGCAGACATAGAAACACAGGATTTGTAATGTGTCAAACACAAAAGCAAGGTATCTTAAAGTTACATGAAAGAAAATTTTCATTAAACATCACAGCTGTATCTTTACATATTTAAAGGCAGTAGCTTCAATAGAATAAAATCTAACAAAACTTTTTCAATTTAAGTACAAAGTCCAGTTTTGTTTCCTCTTACAATGGAAACACAGATGCAGTCACCTGTTCACCATTTCACTATTAAGAAATATATGTATTATCAAAAATATTAATATGTGTCACATTGCAAATCTCTCAGAGATGTTTGTGGGGTAAGGATCATTTACTTTTGTATTTTTGGATTATTTTGCACATGCATGTTTTATTATGAAATATACTAAGCAATGAAAATGAACTTTAAAATAAGTGTGTTAATAAAATGGGGTAAAATTCTACAAACAGTAATATGGTTTATTCACTCATTCACCAGTTACACACTTTATCCATTACTGAATGGAGATCTAAACCCCATCTCAGCATTCAGTGGGCACAAACCAAGACGCCACATAAAATACACTTTCTGATTCATCTTATTTACCTTTTATTTTCATTGTATTTAAATACTGAAGAATCTGTACAGTAGCTGTACAGCAATATGCTCCTTAGGGAGCAATGTCTGTTTAAATTAACTATATTATGTATACATTCCTCTTTATTTATTTATCAAGCTATTTATTTACTTTTGAAATATTCAGCTCAGTAGAGTAGTCTACACTAACTCTAACAGAAATGCATACATTAGTTTTATATACATACACACACACACACACACACACACATATATATATATATATATATATATATATATACATATATATATATATATATGAGAGAAAACTTTGTATTAAAAAATATATGAGAAAAACAACACTGAGGCGAAACTGTTGTTAAGCACTTTCTTTCTGTAATGGTGTCAGAACTTCTTCAGAACTAATATACTTGAGAAAAACTGTAAACTAAAGATTTGAACTGTGTATATTAACACAATGCATAATGTAAATGCCATAAACTAACTGACAAGGAAACTACCCTATAAAAATGCTTAAAAAAAAAAAAAAGTTAGTGAGCCTATCAAACGTCTGAGAACAAACAGCTATAAGTACAGTAGCTTTTTGGTGATTGCAGGCCGTGGTTAAACAAGTTCAGGCTAGCCATCTCAATGCACACTTTAGATTCAAGTTCTCAATGAGACCCGGTGTCATCTCTGCATTCAGAAGTAACTGCCAACAGAGTTCTTTAAGTTGAAATAATGTGTCAAAGTCCCCAAAAAACTGTTCAACTTGTTCTAAAACAAAAAATTTGAAACCAGTAAAGATCAGAGGTCTCTTTTCTAGTCTAGACACCACCTTATCAGTTGACGAATACTCTGGTACCCTCAGTTTTAACGTCTTTAGAAAAAATACTTACAGGAACAACTTTTTAGATTTTAGAAGTCAACATCCTTTCTTTGTTAAAAAAAAATGTAGTTAAAGGGCAGTTTATAAGGCTTTCAAAAATCATTAGTGTTGATGGCACCTTCCGCACAGAATGCAAGTTTCTTTCCCAAATGTTTTAACAGACATTACCCAAGACATTTAGTGGAAGATATTTCCTGTGAAATTGCTTCAGCAAGACACAACAAATACAAACCTATACTTTTATATGGGTTTGAAAACAAACATAATAGCAATACTGACCAAAACACAGACAGAAATTGCAGTTTCCCTTTGCCCATAAGCAGAGACATGGCAGCCATTAGGAATGTCACCCATAAAAATTGGAACATTATTAAAGCACATGATTAGGGGCAGAACCTGTCTTTACTTACAAAAAAAAAAAAAAATACCATCATGAAAGCTGCCTTTGAAAATAATGACACGCACTACTTGTTGAGTAAAGTTAGTAGTGGAAATGGATGTGGCATGTGCAGGAAATGCATAGTATGCCCAGTAATATACACAGGGATTACTTTTAAATTTGAGCACTGCAACCTTCTAGTTTCATTCAAAAGACATTTTGATTGCCACTCCATCACGGTTGTGTATGCAGCAGTCTGCAACATTTGTCGTGCATTATACATAGGGAAAACAATCAGAAAGCTCTCTGACAGAGCCAAAGAGCACTTGTCAGCAATAAGAAAGAAAGAAAAATCTAACGCCTTAGGATGAGGTTTCAAATTTCTTGTTTTAGAACAAGTTGAACAGTTTTTTGGGACTTTGACACATTACTTCAAGTTAAAGAACTCCATTGGCAGTTACTTCGGAATGCAGAGATGACACCGGGTCTCAATGAGAACTTGAATCTAAAGTGTGCATTGAGATGGTTAGCCTGAACTTGTTTAACCACGTCCTGCAATCACTGATTAGCTACTGTACTTACAGCTGTTTGTTCTCAGACGTTTGATAGACTCATTAACTTATATATAGCATTTACATCACTCATTGTATTAATGTGCACAGTTTAAATCTTTAGTTTACAGTTTTTCTCAACTGTATTAGTTGTAAAGAGGTTCTGACAGCATTACAGAAAGAAAGCGCTTAACAACAGTTTTGCCTCAGTGTTGTTTTTCTCGTATATTTTTTAATATGGTTTGTTTTACAGATATATATATATATATATATATATATATATATATATATATATATATATATATCTATACGTTCTATATTTTTTCTGTAAAATAGTTCCTCTTTCTAATGTATTGAAAGTTGGTGCAGGATATATATTTTTGTTTAAAAAACTATTTTACATCTAAAATACATAAGTATTCAGTAACTTCTACACACACACACACACACACACACACACACACACACACACACACACACACACACACACAGGATGGTATTCACAGTTCTGCATTTTATTTATTTATTTATTTTTATCTATTTTACATTTGTTTACTGAGAAAGTCCAACTGGACACAGGTCCTTTTTCAATGGTAGGCCCGGTGAGAAAAGCTCCAAATTATCAAAAATACAAAACACAAAATTAGAAAAGTACAGTACTGATTATTGTACAGAACTGACTTTAGTAGCGATAACGTTTGCATTGTACAAGTCTTAAACAATAGTTTAGTTAGTATTTTACACTATGTACATTTCAACTTAGCTTAATAGCGAAACTGATGAAAATCAAACATATACACAAATTTCATACAGGCACTAGTAAGTAGTCAAAGGAATGTGCATGAATTACACATTTGTAATGTTTAGGGAATAAAATAATTAACCAGGGCAAGAGCCGCTACAGAACCACGTGTTCCTTAAGTGTGATTTCAGTAGTTTTTTGAATTGTACTGTAGAGCTGATAGAGGTTATTTAGGTGGATAGTGTGTTCCATACTTTAGGAATGAAGTTTGAGAAGAGTGATTTCCCAAAAAACATAACAGTAAATGGTGAATATTAGCACTTCTCCTGTATGGAAATAAGCCAAATGCAAAAAATTGGTGGTAATTTCATAAAATCTCATCCTTGAAATGAAATTCCCACAGCATTTTTGCACATGTGAAGTGGTATAAAATGAGTAAAAATCTATGTAGTTATGTACAGCGCAAGTTACGTATACGTAAAGTTATGAATACTTTTTGTAATTTTCATTAGGTTGTAGCAGGCACAAGCATGCACTGCTCTCAAGAACTTCAACAAGAAGCTGTTCTGAGCCAGGCTGAGTGCCATTGCGTACCTAAACTTCTTCAGGTTTTCTTTATTTGCTGTAAAGGGTGTCCTTATATGACACTCTGTTTAGTTTTTATTAGACTGGAAAGGAGGATGACCGTATGGAAGCTAAAAATGTGATGAGAGAAGACAAGGTACACATAGAAGGAACACATTAGAAGGATTGTGCAGGAAGAGGTGGGAGAGGACAGACACTATGTTTTGAGGGGAAAGACCCCCCACAATTGTCATTTTTTTAAAGAGGGAATTACGGGGAAGTAGGAAGGGTAGTGGGTGTAGGACAGAGAGTCAGTGAAGAGTTAAGGAACACTTAAACATAAAAGATATATAAGACACACGTACAATATTGTGGGATGATATGTGTGGGACTACAAGAGACAAAAGAGAGGGGGAGGAGATACAGGACTCAGCTCCATCCTAGTTCAGAGGACCTCAGTTATGTCTGTGATGGACCTGGAGGGGGGACTTCAATGCTGTGAGGGGCCTCTGATGGCTGAATGGTCAGAGCTGACTAGGTCAGCAAGTCAAACCTGTTGGAGGAGGCACTGTAATGGGTGCAAACACTTCTTCACTGCCCTCTCAACTACTGCCTTAACCAGGGCATGAAGCGCACGATGTTCATAGCTTTCCAGGCTCTCAGATACTGGAGGCCCACAGGAGTGAAGTCACCACTCCCACATTGTGAAGACATTCTATGGAAAGTAGGGGTGTGCTGAGCAGCCATTTACCTGGGAGGCATGTGGCTGAGCTGCCCTGAGCACTTCTGGACCTGTAGAAAATAGTAAGGTAAAATGGAGACAGCAGAAAAGAATGCTAAACAAGGACAGAAACACAGAGAGAGAAGAAACGGACTCATAAATGTTTTGAAAAAATTATATTTTCTTGAATAATTTCTGTTTTCTTTAACAGTATTAAATGAATCAGTTAGTCATTTATTCATAAATTGGTATTATACAATGTTAAATGCTTCTGGATGGTACTTGATATTAAGATATCTTCTTCAATACGAGTTAATAACCACAGTTACTTCTGGATGGTTCTTGTTAGTATGGTATTTTCTCTGATATGAATTAACAATAACAATTCTTTCTCTAATGTGGTGTCTTTCGGCTTTTCCCGGTTAGGGGTCGCCACAGCGGAACTCTGGTCTGCTAATGATTGGCAGTAGATGTCATAATCAAAGTATATTGAGATACTGCAGCACAATGTACTGATGACTACTTGTACTTCCTTGGTGAAAGTTAAATGTTTCAGTACCAGACTATTACTTCTTGACATAGTATACTCTTCTACTTCAGTTCTACAGTATAATACAGTGACATATCTATTAAAATGTACTAAATGTGGACTGATGTCAAAGTGTCAGTCTATGAAAATAAAGCTCAGTAGTACATCAGTGAATGATATATATATATATATATACATTCACTACATAATACTGAAATTCCACAATCCCGAGACTCTGAACACCTACGACCAGAATCTCGAGATTGCGGAATCTCAAAAATAGTGAATAGAGATTGCCATACAGAGCAGAACGGGAACTTTGCCATTCACTCCACTGTAGTGCGATCTCAAAGTTGGTATATTTAAGTTTCAGGGAGTGTGGGGGGTGCAGGGGGGCTTGCCCCCTGCATAAACATTAGATTAGTTGGTTTTATATTTTATGTTTTTTTGTAGTTTAAGATTCAGCAATCTCGAGATTCTGGTCCTCTGCTTTCAGAGTCTCGGGATTGTGGAATTTCGATATTTAGTAGTGAACCCATAGATATATATACATAGCTTATATATATATATATATATAGTTACTGATGATTAGGTCAAATGTGTGTCCTTTGGTCAACCAAACAGATGGTCAACATGTATGCAAGACTGCACAATTTTTGTGTTTAGGAAGTATTCCCTTTTATGATTTTGTGCAATCTCAAAGTTGGTACATATAGTTAGCGGGGGGTGGGGGTGGGGGTGGGGTGCACAGGCACTTTTGTTTTTTTAAAGTATTTTCTAATTTTATTTTTTGCATGTGTTGAGGCTGTTTTTCAGTGTGTGTGTATTGCTGCATCAACATTTGTATTTTCACTGTATTGTGGATGTTTTTCTTGTTGATTAAGGTTAATTGAAGTAACATCAGTTAATCACGTGTGTGTGTGTGTGTGTGTGTGTGTGTGTGTGTGTGTGTGTGTGTATATATATTTACATTTTTACATTACTTATTATCATTACTTGTTTTTCATACTTAGGAGTACAATGCACCAGCCTGGCAATCCTCCATCGGTGCTGGTAACTTTTGTATGAAATCTCCCCAGAGGCTGATGAAATAAGAGAAAATGGCCGCTTACTCATCCTGTTTGTGAGAGCACATCATGTCTGAAAGCATCGTTATTTACAAGTTGTTCTTTATTTATTGAATATGTTACAATTTCATTTAACACCTTCTAACAATTCCATGTTTCATATTCGGAACAGTCCACTGTTTTGCTCTTGGGATATGCAGCGTGTCGCCTTGTCAGTGGGTAACTAGACCTTGACGAAGTAAAACTACAGCTAACTTGAGAAGGTTAGGTGCAGAATATATTCTGGTGTATATGTTTGATTTGGAAAGTGTGCTGTACTAAACATTTCTGTGCTGATACATTTAGAAGCACCAGAGTGTCCTTGAAGAGGAGTTATTTCCCTGCTGATCTATCTTCTGAAACCATTGTTGCCACAGTAATCTCAGCAGATAGTGAATTTCAAGACCTCATCCTCATTCCTGCACTTGCTGCTAACTTTGCAAATATTTTTAAACTGGCCAATCTAAATTGCAATGAGTTACTCAGATTATAATGTTGTTCTGTACATATGACTATACAATTGGCCATTTTTCATAGAAGGGTAATTCACTGTATATAGGTTCATAGGTAAGTACTAGGCTATCTGCCCATGGGCATTTATAAGCCTAGCCACAGAGTGATGGCTTTCGCCTCCCCATTAGATTAGTAACCTGGGACTCTGTCAACAGGGCTCCTGAAGTGATCCCAGGGTAGAACTTCCGATTACCCATCCACTCATCAAGATTTCTCTTGAAGAGGGTCAGAGAGGAGCTCTGTCGAATATGGATTGGGATTCTATTCCAGAGTGAGGGGAGTCGCTGGGACAGGAATCTATCCCTCCAGCATGTCCTGTTTATTGTTGTACATAGGTTCAAGTCGCTAGAACGAGTGGTTCTGAGGGATCTCGTTTTTTTGAGGTGAAGCATGTCCATTAGTTCAGGGTTTGACATGGCCCTATAGGTCAGGCATAGGTCACCTCTGAGCAGACGGTAAGCGACTGAGAAAAGCTGGAGCTTTTTTAGTCATGCTTCATAGGGTAATTGTTTAAGGCCCTTAATCCTCTTAGTGAGGTACTTCTGTGGTCTTTCTAGTTGTTGCAAGTGTCTAGTGAGGTACATCCCAAATGGGGCATTGTACTCTATTATGGGCCTAATGAGTGAGGAGTAAAGGGGCACAATCACCTCCTTGGATCTGGATGAGAAACCCTTTGTGATCAGGTGTGCCACATAGAAGGATTTCCTGACTGTTTTGGCTATGTGGTTATCAAAGGAGAGCATGCTATCCACTTGGGTACCCAGGTCCCTAATTACTTCTTCTGTACTTAGTGGATTCCCATCTATGTGGTAGTTTGTAGGTACTTTGTTTTTCCCATTTTTTTGCATTTAGCTTGAGGCCGTGACTTTGACACCAGGTGTTTGTCTCTGTGAGACCCTTTTGCAGGATGTGTGTGTCAATTGGAGAGTCAATTATTGCACCCAATTTACAGTCATCTGCAAACTTGGTTAGCCACAGTCCTTCTGCCTTTGCCTGTACCTCGGAGAAATATATACCGAACAGGAGGGGTCTCAGGACTGAGCCCTGTGGGACTCCGCTTCTGACTGGTTTAGAGTCAGACATGGCGCCTGCCACTTTTATCGTGTGGGTTCTGTCTGAGAGCAAATTGGCAACCCATCTCGTGACATAGGGGTTAATATTTAAGCTGGTGAGTTTGTCTATGATTCCTGAGTGTGGGATGGTGTCGAACGCCTTTGCGAGGTCCAGATATGCTGTGTGGACCACCTTCCCTACATCTATAGCCTTGGTGACTGTTTCAAAGAAGTCGACCAAGTTCAGGAGGCAAGATCTGCTTTTAACAAAGCCGAACTGGGTGGGGTCCAGTGTCTGGAGGTTCCCAATGCCCCTGTTAATGAGCTCCATGATAATGTGTTCCATGGCTTTGCAGACCAAGCTAGTCAAGCTTATAGGGCAATAGTTCCCAGGGTCAGTTGTGGCACCACCTTTGTGGAGTGGTACGACTGTTGCTGTATGCCATTCTTTGGGTACATAGCATGTAGAGAGGCTGAGTTTGAATAGTGATTTGAGATGGGGGGTTAGTTCATTTTGAAGCTCGTGTAAGACACAACCTGGGATAGCATCTGGTCCCATTGATGCTGTGTTTTTGGCCTTTACAAGGGCTGTCTTTACTTGTGTGTCTGAGATATCTGGAGCGCCACATTCTTCTGGGATGGGTGCTAGATATCATTGAACATGGCCTAAAAATTATTGGGGGTTTCAGGAGTACAATTATAACATGCTGTACAGTTCATTTCTGTGCAACTCCACCCTTCCTGCAGGCTGGGTGTGAAACCTGGTGTATGCAGTCATTCCTAAAAGCTTAAGAAAGTTCTGAAAATCATAAAATGTACCCTAATGAGCCTGTGCTGTTATAGCTTAATAATAAAATACAACTTCAAACTAAATAATGGACAGTAAACTTTATGAAGCTATTAATACAGAAAAATGATTACAGATATAAGGAAACTGTGATGGAACTGCAGTGCTTTAGCAATACATCAAATGCACACAGGACTGGCCTTGCTTCACTCACAAATTTCACTTGTTGCTCCTCATCCTGGCCTCCCCACACTACCCAGATTACTTTTTTTTTCATGCTTTGTCTTACTCTGTTTTTCCCCTTCATGTATTTATTAATTTAACACATTTTAAGTAGGTAAGAACGCTCTCTGATAACTGTGTAAGAAACAGCTGCCTTGGACCAGGGGTCTGGGGCCACAATGTTCCAAGCTATGTAGGTTCTAGATGCTTCTGAGGTGCATTTACAGATTTACAAACAAGCTTTGCATCCAGTGGTGGACTGAACAAAATTAAGATTAATGAAATAAATTAATTTATGCTTTTCAACTTTGCTTTTCTCTGAATCCTTTCAACATACCCTAACTGACCAAGACTACACTGTAATAACAGCAGTGGAAACAGCTGTAGTAAGCTGGGAAAAGAAAACCATCATAACCCATAAGGAATCTAGAGTCTCTGAGATGCATTTTCGTTTTTAAACAATATTTTATCCAGTAATGGGTTTTCTGTGATGTATTTAATCCTTTTTTAGAGATGACCATAAAATGAAGAAGTGATAACAGGGTGAGTTACATCCATTCAGACATCCAGTACCAAACTGTTATATCCTTGGCTATATACAGTTCAAATATCAGAGTGCGATAAAAGAGGACGGCCATGTAATGCATTCCACCTTTGTTCCAAACAATCGTCACACATTAAGATCTTCCATGTTGCTTCATCCAAGTAGCATTAATCCTTCTAAGCCAGGACAGTAAGCAAACACTTCACAGCTAGTCCTTTTTTCTCCACAGATTACACCTAATCTGTCTGTGCATCTCAGGTGTCCAGTTAAGTAGTCCACTTTACTCCTCACAAATGAACACTAGTTCTGCAAAGCCACATAGTGACTGCTTAAAACTGAGCAAACAACAAGAAGTTCAGTTACTTTCAACCAACCAACCTCTGGCCTACAGATCATACCCTCTTACTTCCAGAATCACTGAAAAATCTAAAAATATACCGGGGCACTTTTTAAAACATTAATACTATTAATACAAGGAGCTGTTAGAATATGAAGATGTGAAATTTTCTGAAGCAAAAGAAATATACAACTAATTATTGTCATTATTTATTAGGAGCATTCTCTTCCCAAATTACCAATTATAGTAAGGATTAGGAGGGCAAAGTTTTGAGCCAAAATCAGAGAGAGTACAGAGGTATGCCCAGCACCCCTCTTATGGCCATGTAATAAACTGCAACCACTCTGGAGTAGCATCTCTCTGCCCAGCGCATGCTCTCATATAGATTTGCGCCCTTACATAAAATTATAACTGTGGAAAATGTTAGTATATTAACAGAACATATAGACTACAGTCACATGGAGTTCCATTTTATTATTTCCCTATGTATATTCCTTTTTATGAAATGTTGATCATCCAGAGATGTGAGGTTAGAACAGACTATTGTGCCAATCACTTTTATTTTATTTTATCGTAATGTCCACATTGTAAATAGCTGGTAGTCTTCAGTGAATATATCTCATGTATGATGTGCATGTATTCAAGGCTGTTCACATATAATAACATATTGCTGAATGAAAAACAAGGAGAGTGAACATCACACTCCATGTAAATATTACACTGACTGCTTTAGTTTAAAGTTCTGTGACAACATTTATGTGCACTGCATAGACATTTTTACAGGAAATAACATGGTGTCTCAGTACAACAGACTCATACCCTTTAGTGTGGCTTTTAGCAATTTTACAAATTCATATGGCATGCATAATGCATAATATGCTGAAATACAAATACTGTATGAATGGTACTCACATGTGTACATGATCTATGTGCTGCTCCCAACAGCAAATCAAATGCACTTACATCTATACAGAGGGATACATGTGTTCTACGAAGTGATTCACAGCAAGTCAGATGCATTTACATCTATACACAGGGATACATGTGTTCTATGATGTGATTCACAGCAAGTCAAATGCATTTACATCTATACAGAGGGATACATGTGTTCTATGATGTGATTCACAGCATGTCAAATGCACTTACATCTATACAGAGGGACACGTGTGTTCTACGATGTGACCCCACAGCAAGTGAAATGCACTTACATCTATACAGAGAGATACATGAGTTCTATGATGTGATTCACAGCAAGTCAAATGCACATACATCTATACAGCGGGATGCATGTGTTCTATGATGTGATTCATAGCATGTCAAACACACTTACATCTATACAGAGGGATACATGCGTTCTATGCTGTGAATAACAGCAAATCAAATGCACTTACATCCATACAGAGGGATACATGTGTTCTATGATCTGATTCACAGCAAGTCAAATGCACTTACATCCATACAGAGGGATAAATGTTTTCTATGATCTGATTCAGAGCAAGTCAAATGCACTTACATCTATACACAGGGATACATGTATTCTATGATGTGATTCACAGCATGTCAAATGCACTTACATCTATACAGAGGGATACATGTGTTCTATGATGTGAGTCACAGCAAGTCAAATGCACTTACATTTAAAAAGAGGGATACATGTGTTTTATGACGTGATTCACAGCAATTCAAATGCACTTACATCTCTAAAGAGGGATACATGTGTTCTATGATGTGATTCACAGCAAGTCAAATGCACTGACATCTATACAGAAGGATACATGTGTTCTATGATGTGATTCACAGCAAGTCAAATGCACTTACATCTATACGGAGGGATAAATGTGTTCGATTAGGTAATTCACAGCAAATCAAATGCACTTACATCCATACAGAGGGATACATGTGCTCTACGATGTGATTCACAGCAAGTCAAATGCACTTACATCTATGCAGAGGGATACATGTGTTCTATGATGTGAATAACAGCAAATCAAATGCACTTACATCTATGCAGAGGGATACATGTGTTCTATGATGTAATTCACAGCAAGTCAAATGCAGTTACATCAATACAGAGGGATACATGTGCTCTATGATCTGATTCACAGCAAGTCAAATACACTTACATCTATACAGAGGGATATATGTGTTCTACAATGTGATTCACAGATCTCAGTGAGGCTGAGCCTTCCTTGCATAGAAAGTTCTGGTCTCACTCCAGCATTTTAAGCTTTGCTTGGCTCTGTGCTTCCTCAAAAGTCTATGTGCATTGTTACTGTCAATACTCTCTATGGCAATGAATAATGGCAAGACCAGAATGCAGATTACCTTCATTTTGGTAATTATACTACCCATGACCTAATGCTCTCTCTCTCTCTCTCTCTCTATATATATATATATATATATATATATATATATATATATATATATATATATTGTTCAGATTTGGCCAGACACTGTTCTTTTTTTTTTTTTTTTTTTGCTGTGTTTCCATCTCTGCCAACTAATGTCTTAAATTTCTACCTCCCTCTTCTCTCAAACCGGAAGATTTTTTTTCAGTTTGCCTCAGGGTGACATACCATCATCAGGAACAACATGGCATGTGAGACAGGGTCTGTGGATTTGATGATAGTTGCTCTAAAAAAGCCATCTTCCTTTGAGTGAGAGCTGAGTATAGTGGCACAATGACTTCTCTGGATCTAGATGCCCTTACTTATAAGTTGAGCAGCAGAGAAGGATTTTTATACTACCCTAGATAAATGCTGATCAAAGGCTGGTTTGCTATCTACATGTGTTCCCATATCCCTGACTAATGGGTCAACTCTTAAGAGTGTATATTGATAATGTAGTTTCCTGGGTGGCCAACTTCCCAAATAGTATTATAATGCATTTCTTTGCATTGAGTTTTAAGCCATGGCTTTGGTGCCAGTAATTTGTCTCTGTTAGACCCTCTTGTAGAAGAGCAGGCCCATAACAGAGCCTTGAGGGTCTCCACTGGGGACTGGCCTCTTTGAGGAGGTGGTGTCACCACTCCTAACTTCCTAGGTTCTATCTGTGAATCAGATGGCTATCCAGATTAGTATATAGGCATTTATGCCTAATTTCGTAAGTCTGTTAATGCCAAAGTGAGGTATTGTATCAAATGACTTGGCCTTCTCAAGGTAGGCAGTATGCACATTTTTGCCCACATCCATTGCATTGGTGACCTTTTCAAAGAAGTCCACCAGATTCAGTAGGCATGACCTTCCTTTGGCAAAGCCAAACTGGGATGGATCCAGTGTCTGAAGGTCTCCTTTGTCTTTGATGATAATTTCCATGGTTTTGTTTACAAGACTAGTCAGTCTAATGGGTCTGTTGTCGGTCCACCCCTTATGAAGAGGCATGACTGTTGCAGCTGTCCAATCTCATAGCATGAAGCCTGTTTTAAGACAACAGTTAAATATTATAGGGGTCAAGGTTGTGTTCTTGGCCTTAGTGAAAGCAGCCAAGACAAGCTATTTATAGTTGGAGAGGTTATATCCGAGGGTATTTCTTGGAAGGTAGCTGGGGGTGAGTTGGGGGGTAAAGTTGGAACTGAATTTATCAGCCAACAGATTTACTACATCACCTAGCTCAGTGAATGAGGAACCATTAACCACCACGTCAGCACAGTGCTGTGTACTGCCTTTCAGGTTTCTGACATAGATGAAGAAGGCCATATGGTTGTCTTTTGCCTGGGAGGCTATCTTGGCCTTAACATTGGACTTATTGGACTTAATTAGACCTCTTAGATGCCTATTTAATTTTTCCAAGAGAGTTGTTATCTTTATGGGAGTTACATTTCCAGATTTTAGCCATGAGTTTTTTCCTTTTGTTGTATAACCTGTTTAATCTGGGACATAATCAGAGTGGTTTGTTTTTGCAGTTAGTTTTAGGCTTACTTCTGGTAGGTACATCAGCCTATATGCAGTCATTGACATGGTTATATAGAGTTTCTATGAACAATTCTGCATAGGCTGCTGTGTTTTCTGGATTTGGAGGGGCAGTTAATTTTGACAAACTATAGCTTAATAAAAGTAGTTTCCTTGGAACAGTTTCTAACTGTTACTGGGTTTACTGGGGTTACCAAGTTAATTTTTATTTTGAAGGATAGAGCTTTATAGTCAGACCCTTCCAGGGAGATTGTGACATTGGACGTGGTGCAGCATTCTTCCATATTTGTATGTATGGGGTCCAGTATGTGTGAACCCTAGTGGGCATATGCACTAATTTGTTAAGGGTATTTGTATTTAATGAAGTCCAGGAATCTCTGTGCCTGCAGAATTGGGGCCAAGCAGGGTTCCCAGTCTTGTTGTTGTTGTCTTTCGGCTTTTCCCAGTTAGGGGTTGCCACAGCGGAACTCCGGTCTGCTAATGATTGGCAGTAGATTTTCACGAATGTCAAGGTTCCAGCTCGACGTTCAACCTTCAATGAAGGCACACCCATTTATGCATGTCTTTCGAATGCCCACCCTACCGCGGGGAGGCCATGCAGACTCCACACAGAAGGCACTCCCCGCACTCCAGCCGAGAATCAAACGGGAGAACCTCTTGCTGTGAGGCAACAATGGATGGATAATTAAAGTCCCCCATAAGTATAAGACATTAAAGTTGGATGGTGAATGTCTCTAATAGATTTAAGTATACACTTTGCGTTTCACAGGGACATGGAAGGTGACCTACAGCTTGCTAGGATATGGTATGTGATTTTATCTGTGATGACTGGCATGTCGAGAAACTCCAGAGCATCATCCTGTTTAACCAACCTAGAGGTCTGCTTGTTATTGATGCTTATCCATACACCTCCACCCTTAGTCCCTCTTTGTGCAGCTATTGCTCTAAAAGTGTGGAAGGCACTGAAACCTTGCACTAATGGGGTATTCTTTGCAGCCTTAAACCATCTCTCAGTAACTGCACAGATGTCTATATTGTATTGGGTAAGGAAGGCTTGAAGGGAAGTTTTGTTTAGGCTCATGGCACTGAGTAGTAACACTTTGCGCTTCAGTTGAGTTGATTTTGCTGCATTAGTAGGTCTGTCAATCTGCATTGTCTAAAAAAGGTTTTATGGGGAAGGATAAAGTTCAGTTAGTATTCAAAAGCCTAGAAGGAACAGGTGCAGACCATCCCTGACAAAGCAACATGGTTTTTTAACCATGTCTTTCCATGCTGACAAATATTGTATCCCCTTAGAATGAAACCAGAAAGTCAGCCAATTGTTAAACTCAATCATCTTTTGTTGGTACTGTGGCATCATTCTTGGTGAAGGCAATATGTTGCTCAGTGCTAGGCTCATACCAGCTGGAGACACAACTATAATATCTCTCTTTGGGTCAACCTAAAATTATCGAAATCCCAGAAGATCAAAGACAACATCGTTGAGACAAAATCAGCGAAAACTAATTTCAGCAGAAGACCGGATAGGCGAATGTATTCCCAGGGTAAGTAACCTGTTGGCCAATAAGGTGAACTTTGCTCTTTTCCCAACTGTAGTGCTATCTCAGAGTTGGTATATTTAGTTGTGGTGTGTGTGTGTGGGGGGGGGGCACAACCCTCAAATTGGGGGTTGTTGGATGGATGGGTTGGGGATGGTGAAGTTTTGTTTTTGTGACATTTGGTGTTAGTGGTTACTTACCCTGTGAAGATATTTGTTGATTTTCGCTTATTTTGTCTAGACAATATCATCTTCCATGTTGTGGTATTTTGACTTTCTGAAGTAGACCCCTCTCTTCATATACTCTAAGGAAATCCATCACAGGTCATTTACACCTACACGGACTATGATGGAAAAATACTGGTACCTGTGAAGCAGTGACTTGAGTTCATACATATTTTGGTGGATCCTAGACAGGCACCTGTTATATTCTCCTTGTTCAGCTTGGTTCGAGGGGCATCAGCATGTCTTAGAATGGAGTCCCCCATGACTACATTCCTTTTAAGTGTGTTTCCTTACCCTATGGGCTTTGTATATGTGGCTCCACTGATTGAGGCTGTACGTATGTTGTTAGATGTTGCTTTTGTTGAGTACGTTTTGGTTTGCTGAGGACAATTTTTGCTGACAGATGATCTAGGAGGCCTTTTTTGTTTATGAATATTGCATTTAAGTGCCTCAGAATATATCGGTCTATGTGTGGTTGGTGTGGTATGTGTGGGGATGTAGTATGCATGGTTTTGAGAACTTGATTTGTACTTTTATGCCAGACTTTAGCCTCCAGTGACATTGTGCAAGTACACCTCTTGCATACTGTATCCCTTACTTTAAGGATTAAGTGGTTGTCAGTAAACATGAGATAATTACTACATTGGCTCAAGGTACCCATATCCACCAGGCTAGCTGCAGAGAAATTAGGAAATTGCATATCCATGTTGTCCACTCCCCTATTGGGTGTGGCATATGGGAGTTAACAGAAGGCTATTAAGGATGCATTTTGGGGGGGGGGGGGGGTTGGAGGAAGACTATTCTATAAATATTACATTTAATAGTATTATCACTCAATGTGCAATGAGCTGCTCTAAGCTCGTCACTGTGCAAGGTATTTGCTCTATATTTACTGCTTCACAGGGTACTGCTTTATGTGCAGTTTTATAGAAGAAATGTACTTGTACATGTTTGCATCTGTACAGGGCATAGGCATGATGATCAGCTCTATGTAAATGTGCTGAATTTATACCAGCATTGGAAATACAGAAAACTGACTTCTGAGCCCTCTGACCAATAAAATGGCTACACTTAGAGCCCTTTTGTGTGCTTCCCGACTCAGATAGACCAGTCAAACATCTACTGCCACCAGATGAATAATCCCTGTCTTTCTAATGTAAAAGCACAGTAAAAGAGTGCCTGAAGTAAAATGCTGCCATGAACAAACTTAAGCTTAATGAAATGCAATAAGTAATTCAAGATAACAGCAGCATACTTTAAACATATTATAAAAGTGTGATTATTCAATAAAAGTACTTCACTTTCTAGAAATGAGCTAAGAGCCACTCAGTTGTGCATAATTTATAAAAGCAATAAAAACAAGGTAAGCTGATTAATAAGCCCTCTGGCCAATAAAACAACTACATACAAGAATCCCTAGTGTCTTTCCTGAATGCCCAACTTATACAGACCAGGCTACCACCCACTGCCAGTAGGTGGAAAATCCTGTCTTCTTAATGTATAAACATGGAAAAGAGCTTGATAGACTGTAAAATATGCTACTTTATCCAACAGCTAGTTAGATAATGAATTCAGAGCATGTAAATCAGTAGAACAAACGATGAGAGGCACACTGCACTTTTTTTCAAAATAAGCACAATGAAAGGCAAATAAATAATTCAAGACATCAACAGCAGTGTAGACAGGAAGGAGCTCATACAGCCCACTTAACAGTAAGAGCAGACAGCTTCAAAATCAACAAGGTTAAAGGTCAAGGAATGAGGCTGGGTGCGAAAAATAACCAGCAGGGAGTCACCAACAGTGCTTGTAGTTTTTTCAGGCCTTGAGTCTTATCAGAAAAGACAAGGCCACAGATATACTCTGTGTATAATGTATTTAATTATCACCTGTTTGGCCAGGTCTAGGTAATGGGTGTACCATTTTACCCTCATCCATGACTCTGGAAGACTCTCAAAAAAGTCCACCAGACTGTGGAGGCAGGATATCACTTTGAAAATTCCAAATCGGGTCTGGTCCAGTGTATGGAGATTTCCTGTGTCATTACTGATCAGGTCCATGGTAATTCTCTCCATGGACATGCAGATAAGACTGGTCAAGCTTATGGGTCTGTAGTTCCCTTGGTTAGGTGATTGATCCCCCCCCCTTGTACAAAGGGACAACTGTTGCAGTCCTCCATTTCACTTGAGCAAAGCCCATCCAGAGCCTGTGGTTAAAGAAGGTTTCTAGTGGCCCTAAAAAATTCCATTTTAAGCTATTTAAGAAGCATCCTGGAATGTTGTCAAGACCCATGGAGGCTGTGTTTTTGGCTTTAGTGAGCACAGTAAGGACCTGTTCCCCTCATAATGACTGATAACAGAGGTGGATGTGGGTATTTCTTTGAGTCTGGTAGAAGCTGATGGGGGAGAAGTTTGAACTAAACTTGTCAGCCAGCAGGTTTACTATAGTTTCAGGACGGATGTAAGTGTTGCCACTCATGATTAACTTGGCACATTGCTGAGCATTTTCCTTGAGGTTGCAACATATTTATTTATTTATTTTATTTACTTATTTAACATTTGTTTACTGGGAAAGTCAACCTTGGAATGAAGCCAATTTTTAGTGGAGGCCCGGGGAGAAACACTCCAGATGCGTGTCTTTGTAACGTGGGAGGAAACTGGAGTACCCAGAGAAAACTCACATGAACACAGGGAGGACATGCAGACTCTGCACAGAAAGGACTCCAGACGAGAATCGAACCAGAGAACCTCCTGCTGTGAGGTGACAATGCTACTGCTGCACCACTGTGCCATCCACAGCCAATTAAAAAAAGCCTTATGGTTATCTTTCCCCTGGGAGGCTATCTTTGCCTAATAGTTTGCTTTAGCAGATTTGACCAGCTCTCTAGTTTGCTTGTTTAGACTGGTGAGTGTCCTTTTGCACTGTTCTGTCTGTTCCTTCTTGGCTTTGGAAAAGATTTTTGTTGAATAGCCTATTTATGGTAGGGGTCCACGATGGTAGTTTATTTTTGCCAGTAATCAATGGTTTGACTCAAAAACTTGTTAATGATTTCTCTCTACAAACTAACAAAAGTATAATCGGCAACATAAATGACAATACACTCACTAACCAATCCCCACACATCAGTTGCAATTCCAACAAAAACCCATCCACTTCTCTATTTACATTACAACCAGAACCCACCTCTCTAGTTTGTAAACTGCTCTCAAAACTAAAACCACACTCCCCCTCTTCTGATGGCCTTCCAGCTGAATACCTAAAACTTGCAGCAAATTATATAGCTCTTCCAATTAGCATTCTCATTAACCAATCAATCTATGAATCATATGTCCCATGACTGGAAAAACTCAATTATTACCCCCCTTCACAAAGGACATAACACCAGTGATCTATCTAACTACTTGCCCATCTCCATACTTTCACCTCTATCTAAAATTTTAGAAAAGTGTATTCATTCTCAGTTGCTAAAACATATCACAGACAATAACCTACTTGCACCCACCCAATATGGTTTTCAGCCAGCACACAGCACAACAACAGCCTTATTGTCATTTACCAACACTGTATACAAAGCTCTTGATGTAGGCCTACTAACATCAGTGATCCTACTAGACCTATCAAAAGCTTTTGATTCAGTGTCCCATTCAAAACTACTTTTACAGCTTGAGACCGTAAACTGCTCCCCACACATGCTATCCTGGTTCCATAACTATCTACACAACAGAAAACAATATGTTAGATGGCAAAGTACGCAATCCGATTACCTACTCAACAACATAGGCATTCCCCAAGGGTCTGTTCTTGGGCCCTTGCTTTTTAACATATCTATTAATAATCTCCATAAAGCATCCCTGCAAAGTACACTCATTCAATACGTGGACAATTCAACAATAATTACATCGTCTAACAACATCTCAGATCTCCTAAAGTTACCACAAAATGTATTTACATCCATCAAATCCTGGCTTAATGAAGCTCAACTCCTACTTAATCCTAAAAAATCAAAACTTTTACTCTTCACAACCAAACCTCTAACTTTAGACATTAAAATATTCGCTCAAAATAATACAGAAATTGAAATTGTAAAAACAGCCAAACTACGTGGCATCACAATTGATGACAAACTATCCTTTGAGAATCAAAAAGACCCATTTTAAGCTTGGCAAACTCTACAGGGATAAACTCTATTTGGACAAATTTACCAAGTTGAAACTAACTAATAGTCTACTTCTACCCTCCCTCCTCTATGGTTGCCCCATTTTTTACTAACCTACACACACCTCTCCTGAACAAACTGCAGTTGTGCTATTGTAAAACAGCCAAGTTTGTCTTCAACATGCCAACTCGCACACATCATTGCCAGGCCATTAAATCTATAAACTGGTTTGAGTTCCCTCATTACCTACATCACTCCCAACTTACTCTCACCCGCATACTACTAAATAATCCAAACTTCTGTCCATCCCTACAAACTATAATTCAAACACACACCCCTACTCAGCATCTTAGGTCCTCTAACAAACAACTCTTAACCATAACGAAACCCAACAAAAGAGCTGGACAGTGTCTCTATTCCCATGCCATTGCCAAACTTTGGAATGCACTCCCTCTCTCTATTACTCACCTAGACTCTTTAAAAACATTTAAATTTGCACTAAAAGAACACTATCTCAATAACCTTGTCTGTTCTTGTAGTCATATAATTAAACTACCTTAAATGTTTTGGCCACTATACACTACAAATACTTTTACTAACTTAATATAGTTGCAATTTACACTATCTGTCTTCATATCCAATCCCTGTTGTTTTCTTTATTTCTGTGGCTGAATAAACAGAATTGATTAAACAGTATTCTTACTTATGAAAATATAAAAACAGAATTACTAAAAATCTAACACACTGTTTATTTTCTTGTATTGTATACCTCTATAATATGTATTTGTCTTGTATATCTACTTCAATTTGTACTGTGCAAAAACTTTCTTGACTTTCAAAGTTAAGATGATGTTATGTAAAAATTTCTGTGATTGTATGGAGCTTTTCTCCCCGTGCCTCCACTGAAAATGGGTCATTGGCCCAGTGGATTTTCCCGGTCAACAAATGTCAATAAATGCACAACTATGTTCCCAGTTGGTCATTGCAATCAGTGACCATAAACTCCTGTCTACAAACTTAGCAAATCTGCTCGCTATTGTCTGTACTCCAACAAGGTTGCTAAGGCCTGGAACTCCTTACCTGTATCCATCAGTCATCCTCACTCCATCTTTCAAAACCACTCTGAAAGACTTACTAGCTAAACTCTGGCTCTGTTCTTGCTCAAATCCAGGATAAACTATATCCCTAAATGTGAACAAGTATATTTTCATTCCTTATACCTCTTTACTCTCCCTTCTTCATTTACTTCCTTACTGCTATCAAATTCTCTTCCTGACTTTTTCTCTAAATATACCATAAGAGTGCACGTTGCACAGTTCACATTGCAATTCCTATTTGTATTGGACTAACTTCCCTTTAATTTTTTTACAAACTGTCTAAAATTTCTCTAAACATTTAATGACTGTCATCCACCTTGTATCGATTTTTTAACCAATGTTTTATATTATATCTAATTTGTTAAAATTATTTAAACTGAAGAAGTTTTTGTTTTATTTTTGAAGATTGTAAAATTATTGTTCTTAGACTGTTTTGTAATAATTTGGTGCTTTTCTCCTGGCCTCTGCTGAAAATGGGTTTCAACCCAGTTGGACTTTCCTGGTAATCAAATGTCAGTGAATAAATATAAATATATGTCTCCCCAAGCTGACAAATATTGGATCCCCTTGTGACACCAGATACTAAGTAAATTGTTGAAGTCAATCATTTTTTGCTGGTACTGTGACATCATCACCGGTGAAGGAATGATGATACTCAGTCTAGATTCATACCTGCCTGGGACACATACTCAGAGAGTTTCATCATGTCTCTCTTCATATAGTCCAGTGAGGTACGTCTTTGGTCATTTACACCTCCATGGACTATGACTGTGTCAAACTGGCACTTGTGGTTTAAAGACCTAAGTCTATGTGTGATCTGGTGCATCCTGGCTGTAGACAGCTCATTGTCATTTTGTCCTTGTTTAGCATGGTAAGGGGGGTATCAGTATGTCTTACAATGCAATCCCCAGTAACTAGAATGTTTGGCTGTGATGTGTTGCTATTATGGGCTTGGAAACAGGGCTACTATGATTTTCAGTTATGTGTTGTGTAAGGTGCTGTCTTTTTTGAGTTTGCACAACCACTGAAAAATGCTTTTAGGAGGTCTTGGAGGTTTGGGTAGATTACATGTGAGTACCTCTGCATATGTGGCTCTATGTGTTTGTTCCTTAGTGCTGGCAGTGAGTGTTTTGGGTGTAACACTGACAACCTGGTTTTCATTTTTGTGTGTTTATGTGAGAGCTTTGCCTCCAATGACATTGTGTATTTACATTTCTCACACACTGTTTGTCTGTTCTAAAATTAAATGGTTGTTATTGAACATGAGGCAGTTACTATACTGCCTCAGGAAATCCATATCCACCAGGCTAGAAACAGAGATGACAGGGAAGTGTCTGTCCATCATACCAGATCCTTAGTAAATAGGAAGGAGTAGGGGAGAGTCACTTAAAGGTCTAAGTGAGGGTGTTTAATAGTATACTATAAGATAACCTGCAGTGGTGCTGCCCTCTGTGCAAACTGGTGGTTCTTTGAGCATCTATGAACAGTTGGAAACTATGGAGACCATTTCTTATAGAGGATTTTAAACTACAGATGTTTGCTAACACACAAGGTACAAGTCGTGCAAATGCATGGGTTTTATACTAGCAGGGTGTAAGAGTTTTGCATCGATAACCTCTCAGACCAATCAGATAAACATACAATAAGCCTTCCAACAGCAGTTCCAAACTTAGATGGGTTGAATCAGCCCTCTGCTCCCACCAGAATGCAGAATGAAACCCTCTTAATGTAAATTGAACTGGTTTTCAGCTCTAGTACAGTAACAAATGCTTTACAATGAAAGGCAGAACTCCTGCAGTAATGCTGAGAAATTCACGTTTATGCACAGAAAAATTTTCTACAAATGCAGAAAAATTTTGCAAAATGTAGAAATATTTTGCCAAACTCAGGAGAACTTTAGCAGATTCACAACAGTTTTTGCGGTATAAGTGGAGGTTGGGAAGTATCAGAATATTGTTAAAATGACCTAAGAGTAGTACAGTTAACAAACAGATTGCATTTCTTTAACAAGTGCACGCTGTAAAACAGCGATAAAGTCAATAAAATCAATAAATACAGCACAGAACTGTTAAATAACACTGACATAGAGCAAGGGTAAAAAAAATATACAGCAGTTTCATTAGAGTGAAATTGCAAATACATATATTAAATTATATGACACTGGGGATAATCCAAGGTCAGTACACTTGACGGAAAGAGAAAGACAGGTACTTCATTACCTATCAGTAATCAGTCTTTCTGTAATATGCCATGATCTCGGGTGAGAATAATAAATTAAGGTAGTATGGGACTTAGATGGACTGGTCCCATGCAAAAATTCTTGATCTGCCATTAGCCTAGTACACACCTATGAACCTATGATGTTGTCTGTTCAGTCTTCATCAAACCTGTGGGTCTCGGTTCTGAGCCCAGAACTGACACGGCCATCAGCAAGCTTAGGATCTGAAGCTAGAGCTCCTTCCACTCTACCCATACTGCCTAGCTCCTCTGAGATATCTCGGATGTCATTTGCTGTGTTCAGCTAAAGCATTGGACCTGTTAGTTCTCCTCTCCTCTCCTCTAGTGGCTGTAAGTGACTCAATTTTCTTCTTTTCTCCCTTTTTCCTCTTACACTTTTTTTTTTACTGTAAAAAAAAAAAAAGTTAGGTTAGTTTAGATAGTTTAGTGTGCGTGTGTGCATGTGTTTGTAGTCTTTGGCGCATGGTCATCGCAACTTTTTTTCTCTTTCCTCCCTGATCTCTCTTTTCTTTTTCCACTATGTCAGAAAATCTGACAAGCCAGTGGGTTTCAAGAAATGCACTTCCTGTGGGCATAAGACCCCATATCGGATGCTCACAGGGAGTGATTTTACTGTTTAGGTCCTGCCCACCTTCAAGTCGATTGATCTATCTGCAAGGCCTTTCTCCCTTGGGCCCTTGCAGGTAGATGCAACAAACTTGTTTTCTAGGATCTTATTCCTGCCCCTTCTCCTGCTGCAGCTTCAGTTTCAGGGGCTCAACCCTCCGTTAAGAAATCTAAGGAGGCCAGGGACCATAACAAATGGTCCCCGGACCCATTCATATCTTTCGAGTCGGAGCCTATTAAGAAGGCCCTGAGACAGTCAGAGCACAGTTCTTCTGCTCTGACACCAGTCTTTTCTTCTTCACCCCATGCCCTTTCAGGGATGGAGCCATCAGCACCTACTCTATCCCCTAGGGTCATCTTACCCAGGCACTCCAGACCCTCCTCTGTATCCTCTTCCATTAAGTCTTTTCGGAGCCTGTTGGAGAACAAGGAGGAAAAACTGATGAGGAAGTTTCTTTGCATGCAGAACCAGATGGGGTCCTCTTAGCTCTGTCCCCAGTGGGATCTGTGAAATCAGCCTCCCCATGTATGATCATTTCTCCAATCTGGCCTACCTTTTCAGAGCTCCTGCATCCTTCGGCCCCTGGTGCCGGTCTGTTGGCCCTGACAGCTCTCTCTTCGAGTCCTACTACTTCCTTAACTTTCTCAGTTCTGACTGTGTCGGGGTGCAGCAAGTCCCAGAACTGAAGCCTCTACACTGAGTCTGGGGGGATGACTTCCACTCTGACGTTTTCAGAGTTGTTGCTTCCCCTCGGTGCCTCGGCATTTGACAGCTCAGTGCTGACACCCCCCTCAGGGTGCAGGGATGTAGATGGCCAGAGATGACTTGCTCCTGATCCCTTAGGTCACAGCAATCTTCCTTGAGACTCCAGCAGTCCTTCTGCCTTCGAGGTGGTGGAAAGGGTCCTCTCTGCCCCTAGGAGAACTCCAGCACCTACCATTTTGGATCCTCCTCTTCCCATCTTTGGCTATGTGTCAGAGACTTCTCTTCTGCCACTAGGACAGCTGGTTCCACAGAGCCTCCATTCTCTTCCATGCAGGGAAGCTCAGACTTCTTCTGACACCTCTCCTGAGCATCCCACCGAGGAGGTTGTTCGGAAGAGAAGGTGCAAAAGGAGGCACCTAGATTCCTCAGAGGAGTCTCTCATGACAGACACTGACTTTGATGAAGAGGAGTGATCCCCCAGATCTCCACCTGGTGTCTCATTTGGAAACATGTTAGAGATTCTTTATCAGAGAGGTGGTTGGTTGGCCCCAACGCCTACCTCGGATGAGCCAGTGTTCTTGGAGGCCTTCGGGACCAGCTCATCTACATCCTGGGTGTCACTCCCTGCAGATCCTCTCATGAAATTAGTATCTGCACAGGCTTGGAAGTAACCAGACACTGCAGAACCTATACTGAAAAGAGCAGACAAGATTCTTAGTGCCCCCTCGGATAGAGATCAGTGTACAAAGGGTATTCCAGTAGATGCCACGGTGGTGGCAGCGGCCACCCAAAAACAGCTTGCACAGGAAAGCTCTACTGTCTATCCCCCTAACAGGGAGTCCAGGGCTATGGACAAGTTCAGAAAAAGGGTCTACACGTCTTCCACCTTTGCCTTCATAGCACTGAATTACGTAGCACATTTCACCAGACTACAGAGGGATTTACTTAAGGAACTCTGTAGTTCTGTCTCTAAGTCCATGATGCCAGAGGATCAGACTTCCTTTACCTCCTGTATGGCCACTCTACAGTCCATTTCCAACACTTCTATGAGGCTTGTCTTTCATACTGTTGAGGGCACCACTAGGGTTACTACTTGGCTATATGGCACTACATTTGGATGAGGCTATGTGATTTCACGGAACCTTTTAAGGCATCCTTTGTCAATGCCCCCTTTGACGGTACCTCCCTTTTTGGACTGACTGCACGTAGCACTCTCTCTCATAGTGAGAAAAATGGAAATACCCCTTCTGCCATCGGGATCCACTTCTCAACTCCACAAAGGTCCTTCTCTAGGAATCAGAATGGGGGAAAGAAGTTGTGGTTCAGAAAATCCCAAGGTCCTTTCCAGGATGCTCAGGGAGATTTTTTCCCCCAGGGCAGAGGGGGGAATAATTATAATGGTAGATGCTGCCCTTGGGGCAGAGGGGGGGGGGTCTACTGAATCAGGGGTCTTGGGATTATCCCTCAGAAAAATCCTTACAGCATCCCTGAGGTGTTGCCTGAATGTCCCTCTCTGGAGGCAATTGGGGGATGATGCTTCATGCACCTAAACGCCTGGTTAGCCATCACAGATGACCATTGGGTGCAAGGTGTTAAATCCAGAGGTTAGTCCATAACCTTTTTAAATCCCCAAAGCCCAAACATCACCTGCCAGGTGTCCCACCCAATCAGAGGGCATCAGCAGCTTTGGAAATCATAAAGTTAATCCAAAAAAGAGTAATCCAGGAGGTCACCTCAGATCAGAACATATCAAGAATTTACCCCTGATTATTTTTAGTTCCAAAGAAACCGGGTGCCTCAGCCCCATACTGGACCTGAATTATCTAAGCAAGTCAGTGAGGCACACAAAGTTCAGAATGGTCACAGTTCAGTCCATCCTTCTGTTTTTACAGAAGGACAACTGAATGTGCTCGATAGACTTGGAGGTTGCGTACTATCATACCAAAATGAACAGATGCTCCATAAGGTTTCTCCATTTCAGGCAGGTAGCCAGTCACTATCAACTCTATGTACTTCCATTTGGTTTCACTACAGCCCCCAGGGTGTTCACCAAATTCATGGCAGTGGTCGCAGCTCACCTCCGACTGCATGGATTACATGTGTTTTCTCACCTGGATGACTGGCTCCTAGTTGCACCAGCCAGGTATCTAGTGATCCAGGCCAGGAATTTTCTCCTACAACTTGCCCAGACATTAGGGATCACCATAAACCTCCAGAAATTGCAATTGCAACCTATGCAGATGACAGATTTTATAGGGGCCCACTTGGACACAACCAAAACCCTAACCCTTCTTACACCAGACAGGACTTTTTCTCTGTGGACACATATCAAACAAATGTAAGCAGTTCCAGTCCCTACAGCAAGTCTGGTTCTCAGGGCTTTGGGTTCTACAGCTGCGACAATTATATTACTACCAACAGCTTGCTTATATATGAGAATTCTCCAATGGACACTGTCTGTTCAATGGTCCCTCCTCCTGTCAAACTGTCTTGGGTGTTCAGGAACTCTCGTTTGTGGTGGCTTCATGATTCAGAAGTATCTCAGGGTCAACCTTTCATTCTTCCCACCCTCCATCTCCACGTTGATCATGAACACCTCTCAGTTGGGGTGGGGGACATTACCTGGGATGGACACTCTAAGGCATGTGGACTCCTCAAGAGACTAATCTGCATATCAATGTCCTAGAGATGAGAGCAGATTCTTTAGTGCTGCAAGCTCTTCGCTCCCTTCTTCCTCTGGGTCAATTCCGATTCAGACCGACAACATGTCTGTTGTGTGGTATCTCAACAAACAAGGTGGAACCAAGTCTAACCCCATTTGTCAAGAAGTGATGAGAGTGTGGCAATGGGCTTTCTCTACCAACTGCTTTCTAGTTGCGACTCACATTCAGGGGGTGAACAACATATTGGTGGAGAGGCTCAGCAGGATTCTCCTGATGCCTCACAAGTGGTCTCTGAATCAGTCAGTGACAAACCAGATCTTCCTCAGATGGGGTCAACCTTGCTGTGACTTTTTTGCCTCCCCTTACAATGACAAGTGCAGCAGGTATTTTGCCCTGATCTCTCCACAAGGACAGTCACCAAGAGATGCTCTAGTCCATGCCTGCTCCTCCAGTCTAAGTTATGCCTTTTCTCCTGTCCCCCTAATTCCCAAATTTCTTCAATATTCCTAAATTTCTTCAAAAGGCACACAGGTTGAAGAGCAAAGTGATTCTCATTGCCTCTTTTTGGCCTCGACAAGTTTGGTTCAACTTCCTTTGGTCTCACCTAATTTGCCCTCTGTGGACCTTGGAACCACATCCAGACCTTCTGTCTCATGCCTCAGGGTCAATTCACCTGAATCTTTGCAATTTGAAACTAACTGCATGGTTTCTCCAATTCTGATGATGGCTAGACAATCCAGGCTTTCTTCCACTGTCCAGAAGATTTTCATTTCTGCTCATAAAAAGTCTACCTGGAAAATTTATAAAAGCAAGTGGAAAAGGTTTTCCATCTGGGCCCAACAGCATCACATTGATCCACTTATGGCACCCATTTCGGCAGTCTTGGATTTTCTGGCTGATCTTTTTCATTCAGGGGTCAGTTTCTCCACCATCAAAGTTCAGTTAGCAGCCATTTCTCATTTTCACATTGGAGAGAATGATATGTCTTTGGCTTATTCCAGACATTACAAAGCCTTTCTTATAGGTACTTTCTTTCTTTGACCCTCTATCAAGGACCCTAATCCTCCGTGGGATCTTACGCTAGTTCTACATGCCTTGACTTTATCTCCCCCTTTGAACCTGCTGCTAAGACTGATTTGAAATTCCTGTCCTGGAAAACAGTCTTTTTAGTGGCCATTACTTTGGCCAAGAGGGTTTCTGAACTTCAGGTGCTTTCTTCCAAATCCTCTTATCTTATTTTCCATAAAGACAGAGTTACTTTACATACTAATCCCTCTTTCTTACCAAAGGCTGCGTCAGTCAATACTATCAATCAATCTGTTAATCTTCCTGTATTTTTTTCTGAACCTTCAAAATAAAGGTGAATATATGTTGCATCTTTTGGATGCCCATAGACAACTGTAATTCTATTTGGATAGGACAAAATCTTTCAGGAAGTCTGATCAGTTGTTTGTCGCTTTCTCAGATTCCAGAAAAGGGTTGTTAAAACTACTATTTCTCATTGGCTCACAAGCTGTATTATGCATGTGTAGTCCATGAATAATGTTCCCCTACATTATAGGGTCAGAGCACATTCCATGAGATCTTTTGCCACTTCTCCGGCTTTCTGGTATAGAGCTTCTTTAGAAAATATTTCTGCAGCTGCATCATGGTTGACCTCCCATACATTAATTTCACATTAGAAGTTTGACATCATATCTAGGATCAGGGCTGCCTTTGGTTCTGCAATGCTCCACAATATCCTTCCATAAGGCCACTCAGATCTATGTAGCCGGGGACTCTGTCCCACAGGTTTGATGAAAGCTGAACAGACAACATCAGATCAAGAAGTTATGTACTCACCATGATCTTCCATCTGTCTTGTCTGCTTCAGTCTTCATCAACCTTCCCCCTCCCCTTTCCTTATCTCTGAAGGACCTGACAGATAATACTGGGTACCTTTGTTCCTCTGTTGAGCTCCTGGACAACATTTATGCTTTGTTTCCTTTTCAGGTGCAATTTGTTACTTATAAGAATTTGCAGCAAACTCAATCTGAGGTATCTCAGAGGAGCTAGACAGCATAGGTAGGGTGGGAGGAGCTCTAGCTTCAGATCTTAAGCTTGCTGACAGCCATGTCGGTTCCAAGCTCGGAACCAAGACTCACAGGTTTGATGGAGACTGAAGGAGGCATCACAGATGGAACGTTATGGTGAGTACATAACTTCTTTTTTATGTTGTTACCCTTATTCATAAATTGTGTCAGCGGCCAGGATTCAGGCTTCTTGATTACTGGCCTAGAGTGGGGACATAACATATTGGTGGCAGTAGTGGGATTCAGGCTCCTTGATTACTGGCTAATTGTGGGGACATCATATACTGGTGGCAATGGTGTGACGTCCCCACTCTAGGACAGCTCTGCCTAGTTCCTCCTGCATAAAGAAAAGGGTGCAGAGTGCCTGGTGCTTATCTTTATGAATGCTCAAGAGTTGTGATTCAGAGCCTTAATTAGCCATGTGAAGGAAGCAGGGTAGCCAATAGTTTCCAATGTGGGAAACAAAAAATTGCCAGGACACCTTATTAAAGGTTTTTCTGCATCAAGACTGGCTAACAATATTGTATTCCCAGTAAAAGCTGCATCTTCAATAATCAAGGAAATCTTGATTAAGTTATCAAAAGTAGGTCAAGAGGAAATAAAGCCCAAAAGATCCAAGTGAATTAAATTCTGAAGCAGTGAAGCACATATTTGACAAGTATTGAAATAATTTATAATCATGATAGCAGAGGAGCACATCTTTGAACAAGTACCGAAATAAACAATTTATAATCATGATTTAAAATAATAGCAGCCAATATAACAAGATTGAGTCTTTACCTGGCTTCAGAATAAATTAGACTACTGTTTGTTTCCAGAAGGGAGAGACACCTCACATGGCAAAAAGCAAAATTAGCCAACTTGGCAACATTTTCTAGGAAACTCTTTCCTACCAAATCATACACCTCCAGAGAAAGACCTTCCATACTCAATAACTTCCCATCTGCCTTTGACAAGCCTGTATACATTCCCCTGTGTTCTCCAGTAAGTTTAGAAAGAGACATGTTATTCAAGTATGTCCCAATCAGTGGAAAAGAGCTTTGATAACATGAAGAATCTGAATGAAGATGAATACCATAGATAGCAAAGCAGTTAATTATTTTACCACTTGAGGAAACCAGCACTCATGACACTGGGTGTTAGATTTGTGCTACCAGTCTATCAGCTTGCTGTTCCCTAAGATGCAAAGGTAAGTATTTCTGAGATTTCACCAGAACCTCAAGATTCCTTAATTTTAATTACTGAGAATATCTGACCTTATATTCAAGATATCCGTTTAAATTCACCCTCTTGCCTCCTCAGTTTAATCAGCTGCTCCCAGCACACCCTGAACTGCCTCAGTCTGTGTGTTCAACAAATGAGCCCACACCTTTAAAATGTTATCATTCCGTCTAGCCTACACATCTATTTCAAAGCTTCTAATTATTCTCCTGAGCTCCCTTTTAAATTCCTCCCAGCTCTCCACCTGATTGAGATAAATGTGTCTCTGCCCCATGTCAACCACAGATAACCCCCTTAAGACAATCCTTAAATTATAAAATGAGTGCCTTGAAAAAGCATGATATTAGTTCTCCACAGACCATATGAGGTGGGCTTGTTATTAACTCACTGTAGCTATAAAGTTGAATGGTCAGACAGAGCAAGGGATACTATCCGCATTAAACAGCCACATTCTCTGGACACCCAAAGCGTATCTATTCTAGAGTAGCTATTTTACCAAAGAAAAACAAGTGTACTTTAAATTGGGAGAAGGAAACAATTAATACATATCTCTACCACTCCTATAAAGCAACAGACCTGTTTAATAAATTGCTCAAGTGCAAACATAGACAACAAACAAGGTTCAGCCTGTGGTAATTGTGTACTTCTGTCCTCCAATAGAAATACCCCCCGGAATCCTTCCCATTCCTTACCAACGTATCTCTCTCTCATTTCTGAAACTGACTTTCCAGTTGGTTTATATATATATATATATATATATATATATATATAGATATATATAGATATATATATATATATATATATATATATATATGTGTGTGTGTGTGTTTTATGTATACATGTATAGATTAAGTAATGTATACAACTTTCTTTCCATATGTCATTTGAGTGCCACATATCTGCTTCATCTATCTTTTAACATTTCCTTAAGTTTGAAATTAAATTCTCTGATGTAAAATTAACCCCCTTGCCTTCCAGTTGGATATGAAGTAAAACCCCCAGTTACATACCCACATTTATATAGTTCATCACGTTCTAAATCAGTTAAACGCATTTCCTGAAAAATATCAAATCAGTGTATAATCTAAGTACATAAATAAATATTTCTACCCTCTTAATGGGGTTTGAAAAGTCATTTATGTTCCCGAAGAGCATCTGGACATTAGAAATAAATTACAAAATGTTGCTATCATTGTAATACAGGTCACATGCCTTAAATAAAATCCAATTACTGCTTCAGCCACCACCCTCCCCACATTGGCCAAACAGATAAACCATATCCATAAATAAAAAATAACAACAATAACAGAGATCATAAACCTTATCTCAAATACCTCTTTAAGATATTTGCAATCACTTTACAAACAGACCTTTGAAGGAGGTAAAATGCCTCTACAGAGAAATATTCACATGTTAAGTGCACAATCAGTAAAAACAACAGGGTGCAACGACATTCTGATACCAAAACATCTGAATTGTGAAACTGCTAAATTAACTTAAAATTAGGGCCAGAAGGCAGGGTTTTCTCCAAGGGATTTCTTAGCCCTTCTCATTAATGCGGTGAGTCAGTTGGTGTGGTCATCTGATGTGTTTAAGTAACTGTGTGATGGGATGCACACCACAAAACTCTCAAGAAAGGACAAATGTGCATATTTTCACCCAGCATGTCTGTTTAGAAAACTACTATGTATGTCATATACCCATTCCATATTACGGACTAGATAACCACTTCTACAACTTGTGGCTGTTTGCCGTGCACATAAGGCATAATATTTGTTTACTGAGAGACATAAACAATATTGTAGCAGGGCTGACATATAAATATAGGGTCATAGGTTCATAGATTAGTACTAGGCTAACTGCCCTTGCGAGCCATTTTTAAGCCTAGCCAATTATCCCTTGTGAGACTCAAGCCCTGCACCTTGTGTTTGTAAGGCAAACACTTAGGCCACCCTCCCAACCCAATATATACAGGTGTCCTCATAAAGCATGACTAGTGGAGACAATCCCACATATGCTGAAGCTGAGGAGAACATGACTCTGTTCAAACTTGTTTGCATGAAACTTATCAAAAAGTGAGCTGATCAAAAGCAAAGTGACTCACTTTTTGATAAGTGTGCCATTCTATAGGGAAAGGTCACCTCATACCAACTCCATGCAGCACTTTCATCCCTTCCAACAGAGAATTTGATTGTAAACTCCTATGATTATTGCACCTCAGGAAGAGAGCAAATCTCAGCTTTAGGGATCTTATTCAATCAACCTGTATTTCGGCCAAGTGCTAGTACCTGAGCACTCTACCAGCCCTTAGCTGTTAGGTTAGCAAGACATTGATAACAAACACCAAAAGACTGGACAAGGACCTAGTTCATTATCTTTAAATATGATCTTACTTAAAAATGTGAAACCTAATAATTTGGAAGACTGAAATCAGGGAAAAGGTACAGCTGTTTAAATAAAATGATCATAACAGTAGTTGTTTGAATGATCACAGTCTGCAGAAGACTAATGTATATGGGTTATATTCTGCTAAGGATAAAACATTCAGCCAGCTTCAGGGTACCTTGCACTTATACAAACCATTCGTCATCTCAAACACAGCTCACTAACAATCAAGTTAGGTGCCAAACCCTTCAGAGCTTTCCTGTCAACAGATTGGGGGGAGGTAAAGCCCTGAGGAGGAGCAAATCTCTTCAAAAAGTTTCTGTGGCATGAGCCCAGAAACTGGCATCAACAAACTCATAAGTGCATTTCACAGACATTGTGGCCATGATGAGGAGATTATCAATGCACACACCAAAACCATAAGTGCATTTCACAGATACTGTGGCCACGATGTGGAGTTTATCATTGCACACACCAAAACCATAAGTGCATTACACAGATACTGTGGCCACGTTGTGGAGTTTATCATTGCACACACCAAAATCATAAGTGCATTTCACAGATACTGTGGCCACGATGTGGAGTTTATCATTGCAAATACTGCCGGGCTACATGCAATGTTACTGAGCCTCCAGAGCAGTGTTATGTTTATATAAAGTAATCAATCACTTGAATGTAACCCATCCCATACATGCATATTTATCTGTGCACGCATGAGACAGAGTATATTTTATATTTAGATATAGACAGATCTAATATATATATATATATATATATATATATATATATATATATATATAAACACACACACACACACATATATATATATATATATATATATATATATATATATATATATATATATATATATATATATATATGTATACGGTTGCTCTCTGTATAATTGAACACTCTTAATGTTATGTTTAAGATGTTTGAACAAACAGAATATGTAACACCCTAAATGTCGAATGTACAAAAGATTGAGAAAGGAAAAGTATTCCTTCTCCAGATCTTCACACTAACCCTCCATAACACTAGCCTGAAATATGTTTAAACAGAGCATTGTTATTTGAAGGTGTTTATTAAAGTAAGGTGTAAAGTTACGGTTGGGGAAGAGACAGCTTTAGGGTTAGTACCCATTACTAAGGTGGACAAGGGGCTCCACTTCTTGCATCACCCTAATAATGGGTATTAACCCTAACCCTAATGCTGCCCCTTCCCTCAAACTCAACCCAAAACCTTACCTTAATTACCCTGCACTACCGTAGTAATGCATGCTAACCCAAACGCTTCCCCTCCTCCAATCTTAACTCTACATCTTACCTTAATAACAATTTTAATATAACACTAGCACTACACAAGACACACCCAGACAAACACACACTAACGTCACTTCATCTATTCCCTTACCTATCACTCTAACACTAAACTAAACACACTCGTACACAAACATGCAAAACCTATCCCCAACCATAGTCCTAACTATCCAAAATGAAATCAGGGATACACTACCAAAATATATTCCAGGAGAAGCAGGAAGATGCAGAGAAAACAAGGAACGTTTCACCATAGTGAAATATACTTAAACCTTTAATGGATAAAATCAGCTTATATCCTCAGAACCAGGACAAAATAGAACCACTGAAAGGGAAGGAGATTTAGTCCAGATTATTTTGTTGATCAAGTTTTCTGGCTGCAAAGCTGCTTCACCCCATTTATCACCTACAAAAAACAAAAAAAAACTTTAAATGCTCTGAAGATCGGTGTTTGGCAGCTGAAGTGTGAAGGGTTAGAGCTGCCCTATTTTCTGCTTAAAAACCTCAGCTTTGGCCGGCTAAGGACTTGCTGTATTCAACTGGACGTATAAGAGAATTTAAGTACCTTTATCTGCTCTTTTTTTTTTTTTTCAAAAAATACAGTATTTAAATTGATTTTAACTGTGTGGAAGGAATATTAACTGAACTGGAAGTTTTGACTATGCTCTTCAGTTAGTCCCACCCACCCTGCCTGTTTTTGTTTTGGTGTTAATCTTAGTGGCCTTGCAACTGCCCGCCCCTCTTGTAAATTTGTGTTTGGATACTCCTTCTGGGCCCATCTCATTTACTCACTCAAATGAGTGCAGTGAGATCATATTCTGATTTCAGGCACTCCTACTGTGTACAAAGAGAGCATCTGGGAAACAGAAAAAAAAAAAAAAACAATTTCATCTGCTTTTACTGTACTTGTGTTTCTACCTATTTTTTTACTTTTGCATCATCTTAAAAGTACTCAATTGTATTTATTACTGCTTGGTGTAACTCATTCTAAGCCTTTTGGTTTAAACACTTGGGCTTCGGACCAGTTGTTTTGCACTGAGAGGGTTTGTGGTCTGCACTGTAGTGGCAGAACAGGTAGCTTACATCCTTCCAGGTTGGGAACTGCTGATTGAGGGCTCAGTGTCTGTTATTCTAAAAGTGTATTAATTCTGGTTTAAGCACTTGGGCTTTCAGGCCAGTTATTTTACATTAAGAGGGTTCGTGGTCTGCACTCTTGTGGAAGGAGAGGCTGGACTCTGCCCTTCTGAGCTGGGAATTTCTGGTTAAAGGCTTATAGTGCATGCATATCTGAACTGCTTCTTACTAAAGTTGGTGCGCCTTGTTTGCTCTGGCATAGACTGGATTCGGGCCTGCTGGATCTAGCTTTGTTTGTGTAACTTGAGCACTAATCCAGGCATTCTCTAAAGTATTCAATTGTATTTATTGCTGCTTGGTAGTAACTTGATTAAAGTGTAGCTATCATTCTAAGTCTTTTGGATTAAGCACTTGGGCTTCAGACCAGTTGTTATACATTAGGAAGGTTTGTGGCATGCACTGTGGTGGCAGGACAGGTAGCTTTCATCCTTCTAAGTTGGGAACTGCTGATTGAAAGCCCAGTGTCTGTTATTCTTAAAGTGTATTAGTTCTGGTTTAAGCACTTGGGCTTCAGGCCAGTTATTTTACATTAAGAAGGTTTGTGGTCTGCACTCTTGTGGGAGAAGAGGCTGGACTCTGCCCTTCTGAGCTGGGAATTTCTGGTTAAAGGTTTAAAGTGCCTGAATATTTGAACTGTATCTTACTGAAATTGGTACACCTTGTTTGCTGTAGTATAGACTAGATCCAGGCCTGCTGAATCTAGCTTTGTTTATATGCTTGTTGTTTGTTTGCTTGTTATTTCCCTGGAACGCTAATTCCACCTAATACGCGACTTCTCAGCACTTCTGTGGATCACTAGTGATATCTGCATTGCTTACTGTACTTATTTCCTTATTTCACTTGAAAAAAAGTTACTGTTTGTCATTTTTGCATTTAAGTTACCTGTAACACATTGCACTTAAGTTACCTGGCACTTGCTCACTAAAGCAATTATATAAGTCTGCACTAAAAATTAAAAGCACTACACCCTCACTCCCCACTGGCCCTGGTTTTCAATTATTAAGGAATTCCCAATATTATTCTAGCATGTCCAAAGGTGAGTTGTCAATCTCCTCTCCAGTCCAGCTGGTGAATCTGGGAATCTTGAGGCAATGTTACAACTGCCTCATGTACACAGAGAACCCTCTCCTCCTCCCAACAAATTCCAACACATGTGAGAGATGCAACCATATAGCCAAACTGGAGGCTAAGCTCTCTCAACTCAGTACTGGCATAAACAGTCAGGAGGAAAAGGAAACCACATTCACTACAATTCCAGTCTCACATAGACCTACCACGACAGCAAACCAAACACATAATCACACAAAAACATACTCGGAGGCTCTAAATAAAGATCTGCCGAAGCAGCAGAGACCTCCAAAGCAGACACCCAAGCAGCCGCTACCCCAAAACAAAACACGTGCAACACATATCTCACAAAGCCAGTGTGCCGAACAGTCACAGCCCTTAAGACTAAACAACACACCTGATACACTTGTAATAGGTGACTCTATCGTCAGGCACACTGACGTCCCGCTCACCAGGCTGAACAAGGAGAGGGTCATGGTGAGCAGCCTGTCGGGTGCTAGGATCCACCACATAACACAAGCACTCAGGTCACTCCAAGGCAAGTACAAATATGACTCAGTCATTGTCCATGCTGGTGTGAATGACCTGAAACGTACCTCCCTGGACTACATGAAAAGAGACAAAAAGGAGCTCTCTGAGCATGTAGCCCAGGCCGGTATGACCCTGACCTTGAGTAGCATCTTACCCTCACCAAGAATGATGCCACAATATGAAGACAAGATGATCAATTTCAACAATTGGCTTAAGTACTGGTGTCATTCAAAGGGGATCCAATGCCTGTCAGCTTGGGATGATATGCTCGACAAGCCACGATGCTTCGCTAGGGACGGCTTGCACCTGTCACCCCTGGGCTTTCGGATATTGGCAAAGGCTCTTGCTACCCCATAGTGCCTTTTTAGGCAAGGCTCAAAAGACAAACCCACCTCCATAGGTATCACAAGGGATAAGAAACTAAGAGTAATGCTACTCAACGCCAGAAGTCTAAACCTCAAGATGCACGCACTCGAAACTCTCCTTAGCATGGAGAACATCGATATCTGTGCAGTAACAGAAACCTGGTTCAGGGCTCCCGAGAGCACCCCAGCACTACTAGGTTATACCTCATACCATGCTTTTCGGCCCCAAAACTTGGACCGAACCACAAAAGGAGGGGGAGTATAGATATTCATCAAAGATATCCACACCTCCAGGTTGGTGGCAAAGCACGAAGCATCAGAGACTATCCATGTGCAACTAACAGTGGGTAAAACTGCCTTCCAATTTATAGCCTGCTACAGACCACCCTCCCAAACCCAGGAACCCCACTCGGCCTTCCTGAGAACACTGGAAAATATGAAATTCTCTCCAAACACCATTATGTTTGGCGACCTCAACTACCCAAACATAGACTGGGAGCATTACTCTAGCTCCAACACCCTAGCCCAAAGGTTCCTAGAATTTATAAACTCAAATGCTATGGAACAACTTGTTACCACTCCCACAAGAGGGGAAAACATACTGGACCTGATCATCACCAACATGGGGACTCTATGCTGCAGACCAGAAGTGTATCCCTCACTGGTAAGATCAGACCATAAACTAATCTCACTGGATATTCACATCCCGATCCCACCCCCTGCCCAGAAAACCACAGTGAAAACTTCTAAAGCAAATTTCACACTCCTCAAAACTGAGGTGGAATCCTTCAAAGCCCCCGGGCCTGTGGAAAATATGGCCCAGACCGCAGAATCCTTTATAAGCGCATTCTATGAACACCTTCAGGAATGCATGGATCATGCGATCCCAAATAAAACCAAGACCCAATCCTCCAAAGGCAGACGTCCTGTCTGGTGGACCCCAGCCATAAACAAACTATACAATAGAAGGAGGAAGCCACTAAATGATAGAGCAAAATCCCAAAAAGGGAAGGCATCACTGATCAGTATTAGCAAAAAACTACGGGCACACATAAAATTGTCTAAAGCCAGCTTTGAGAGAAATATTGCACAGGACACTAAGGATAATCACAAGGCTTTCTTTAGTTATGTTAGGAACCTGGGTGGTAATTCCCAGATATGCTCAGAATTAGTCCAAAATGACAAAAAATACACCGAACCCACAGACATTGCCAACATCCTAGCTGACAGGTTCAGCGCAAACCACCCCCCCACCAAAAGGGCAAATATCTATCCCAGCAGAGTGCTGCCCCCCTGACATCTCAGATGCTCAGGTAAGAGCCGCCCTCTCCAAAGCAAAAACACAGCATCAATGGGACCAGACGGTGTCCCGGGCTGCGTCCTACATGAACTCCAAGAAGAGCTAAACCCAAACATAAAACTACTGTTCAATCTCAGCCTTACTACAGGATATGTGCCCAAAGAGTGGCGTACAGCAACAGTGGTCCCTCTCCATAAAGGTGGTGCCTCAACGGATCCTGGAAACTATCGCCCCATAAGCCTGACTAGCTTGGTCTGCAAAGCTATGGAAAGGATCATCATGGACCTCATAAATAAAGATATTGGGGACCTACAAACACTGGATCCTACCCAGTTCGGCTTTGTTAAGGGCAGATCCTGCCTCTTAAACCTGGTTGATTTCTTTGAAACAGTCACCAAGGCCATTGACGAGGGAAGGTGGTCCACACAGCCTACCTGGACCCGCTAAAAGCCTTCGATACAATACCCCACTCGGGCATTATAGATAAGCTCACCAGCTTAAATATAAACCCCTATGTTACTAGATGGATTGCAAATTGGCTCAAGGACAGAACCCACATGGTTAGAATTGCTGGAGCCATGTCAGACTCCAAACCAGTTACAAGTGGTGTCCCTCAAGGCTCAGTCCTGGGACCTCTCTTGTTCAGTATATATTTCTCGGAGGTACAGGCCAACACGGAAGGACTGTGGCTGACCAAGTTCGCAGATGACTGCAAACTCGGTGCCATAATCGACTCTCCAGCCGACACAAGCATCCTCCAAAAGGGCCTCATAGAAACAGACAACTGGTGCCAGAGCCATGGCCTCAAGCTAAATGCCAAAAAGTGTATAGTCACCCCCTTTGGCAAAAACAAAGTGCCCACAAATTACCACATAGGTTGTAATCCATTAAGTACAGAAGAAGTAATTAGGGACCTGGGGACCCAAGTTGATAGCAATCTCTCATTTGACAACCACGTGGCCAAAGTGGTTAGAAAAGCATTTTATATAGCCCACCTAATCATGATGGGATTCACATCTAGATCAGGGGAGGTCATCGTGCCTCTTTACTCATCCCTCATCAGGCCCATAATTGAGTACAATGCCCCTTTTGGGATGTACCTTACCAGACACCTGCAGCAACTGGAAAGACCCCAAAAGTACCTCACCAAGAGGATCAAAGGGCTCAAACAGATGCCATATGCTGCCCGGTTAAAGAAACTCAAGCTCTACTCAGTGGCATACCGCCTGTTCAGAGGCGATCTGTGCCTGGCGTATAAAGCCATGTCCAACCCGGAATTAATGGACATGCTGCACCTCAGAAAATCCAAATCCCATCGAGCTACGCACTCGAGAGACTTGAACCTCAGCACTGAAATAAATAGGACATGCTGGAGGGACAGATTCATAACCCAGAGGCTCCCTTCACTCTGGAATAAAATCCCAGTCCAGGTTAGGCAGAGTCCCTCATTGACTCTCTTCAAGAGGAATCTTGATGAGTGGATGGGAGATCGTAGGTTTGCCCCGGGTATCACTTCTGTGTCACTGTTAGACAGAGGCACAGTATACTAACCTCGAAAAAGGGCATAGCAAAATAAATTTAAAATGGGTGGCAAAAGCCAAATACATTCTGGCTAGGCTTATAAATGCCCTAGGGCAGATAGCCTAGTATGAACCTATGAACCTATGAACCTATGAACCTAAAAAGGAAGTGGCATGTCACTTCAGAGTTTTGTTTTAATGTGTGTTCTAAAATACAGCCATAGCCTATTCTTTTACAAAAAATAAGGACACCACCACCATCGAATAAAAGCATATATGTTCATCATTTCTTGGTGATAAAGTGATATATATAGTGCCACCTGTAACATCCGAAAATGACATGATGCAGGCTGCCATGTAAACTTAATTAAATTTGTTTTACAGCCAAACTTACTTCTTCCCACAATGTATTCTCTGTCCTTATGATGTGACAGTGAATGGATGTATAATGTGTCTACTGTGTTATCTCTTCACTGCATTAGAATGCTACAACTAAATTGTTTTCTTCAAATGTCCTTGAAGAAGTATCAGTATATCTTTTTCAATGTCTACTTTTTATTTTTGTTAATTGCATATTTTTATGAAGACATGAATATTATTAATACTTTCAAGCAAATAGTTGATAAACTACTTGTCTTTGCTATTAATACTCTCAAGATAAAGTATCAACAAAAAATTCAAAAGTGCAACCAGAAAAAGAACAGCAAGAGCTCTGGAGACTTGTTATATCAGGGACATGTTAGTCACAGCCTGAAAAGGGATGAGTTCGCTGAAAGGGGGGCAGGAGATGTAAAAGTCCGATTCTGGTACTGCCGTTCCAGGCAGCTCAGTGCAAAATAACAATGCAGAAGAGGAAGAATTAAATTACAAGATGGGAAAAGACAAAAAAAAGTCCAGTGTCTTTAGAAGACACTAAACAAGTTGTAGTTCTTTATCTTATGGTTACACTGGCTACCAGTGAAGGGCAACACCTTAACCAGTTCTAGCTGTGATACAGGAAAGACAGAAAACTACAGAAAGTTCAAATAATAAAGATCGCAGTGACATGAAAAGTTGTAACACCCCAGTATAACAAAAATATCTTGCTGAGAAATGTGTCAGGTGGGTAGCCACTGGAGGGTTTGGATACTCTCTACCTCTTAAAATGTAATCTGCATATTTAAAAGGGAAGAGGATAGAAAAAACTGTGGAAGAAAGTACAGTTGTTTGAGTACAATTAACATAAAATGGCATTTTAATAGAATGATTGCTGCAGAGGTATTCTTAATATATTGGAATTAGTCAAACACAGATACCAACCTGATTAGTCAGACAACCAGATCTCTGCAAAAAAAAAATATTACAAAGGCTGGCTTCTTCCTTGTGCAGGATGTATTTGGCTCCTCGATAACAGAAACAGTCAGCCTCTGCCACCTTCTGTTCCTTTTTCACAAGTAAATATATGAGCCATATGCCTGGTGAAGAGAAAAATTCTTTTTCACTTACTTATTTAGACCAAAAAGAAATAAAGCTGTGATAGACTGTAGCACAGATTCTCCTCTTCCTGTATGCGCAGGCTGACTGGGAATACATATTTTTCCTGGTACCTGTGACTGCGGTGCAGTAAAATAAAAGGTGTGAGGGGGTGGATGAGCCCACGTGAGGTTGTGGTATGGAGGCACAAGAAGAGCAGGGCCAAGGGCTGCTGTGCAGTGTAACACCTGTAACAGCCACAGACTTTAAGGTGTAAAAACACTGGTATAGTTTTCATTCATGGCACATTATTTTTGCCTCTTTGTGGATTATTATCATTTTGCTGTACTATCATTTGTTCTCTGGATTATTTATTGCATTGCTATGAAAAAAATCAAAGTCAACAGGCACCCAGGTAGAAACTGCATTTCATGAAGTCATAGAGTGTAAGAAATAAACACCATTAAGACCCGCATCAGCTGGAACTGATGGAAAGTAAAATTTCTTTAAACAAACAGCATAATGTCAGAGATGTACAAAACTTTTATTTTTTATTTATTCGTTTAGTTCAAAGTCTGTAGCTGTTCTGAAGAAGACACTACTTAATGTACATGACATGAACAATGAACACAAAATAACAATTACGTCTGTTAATGTTGACTAATATTTATCTAAAGTGACACTGACTGATAAAACAAAGGTAATGAAAACGTTGATAATTCATTTTCTTGGTAAACTGTACAGACAAACATGGCAGAAAATAAAAAAAAATATTTTGCTATTGATATGGCGACCATGCTTGAAAGCACACAAGCTATAATAAAGAATAGCTGTGTAAAATCTTACCATAACCATAGATGTCCTTTTCTTCCATGTTGCAGTATTCATACTGTGGGATTTCCAGGCCTCAGGCAATCCGACGTCGGCTCCTATACAAACTCTTAAGCCTCGCTGCTGTAGGTGCATGGGATGTCACACGTAGGGCCATAAACCAGGGACCATAAATGTGATGTCTGCACGCACAGACCTCAGAGCTTGAAACCCACATAAGTGCACACAAGTACAAGGAGAAGCTGAAGAGCAAATGTCCCTGAAGGGCATCCATAAAAAATGTAGAAGCGGGGATGGAGGGTGGGAAGGAATACTGCAACATGGAAGAGAAGGACATCTATGGTTATGGTAAGATTTTCCACAACTATTCTATGTCCTTCTATTCCTATGTTGCAGTATTCATATTGTGGGAAAGTACCACAGCTTAGGAAGAGTGATGGATGGGGGCACATGTAGAGGATTCTAAGAATCCCTGCAGGATTGCTCTGGCCCTGGAGACGTGGTCTAGCTTGTAGTGCTTAGTGAAAGTGTGAACTGTAGACAAGGTAGCTGCTTCCATGATGGAAGCTGCGTCCAGCCCTTTGAGAAAGGCTTTTGAGGTAGCCATTCCTCCAGTGGAATGAGCTCTTACCCCTTGGGGAAATGGTTTGCCATGGTGAGAATAGCAGAAGAATATGGATTTCCTAATCCAGATGGAAATGATTTGTTTGAGACTGCCTTACCAAGAGCCCTGTGGTGGAAGGAGATGAAGAGCTGTTCAGACTTTCTGAAAGATTTAGTTTTGTCTTAGTAGGATCTTAGCTGTCTGTGCACATTCAAAGAATGAAGGATCATCTCTGTGTTATTAGAGGGAAAGAATGTAGGTAGATGAATAGACTGGTTAAGGGACAGTTCATTCACTACTTTGGGCATGAAGGAAGGGTTAGTCCATAACATTACTCTGTCATTGTGGAAGGTAGTGTAAGGTGGGACAGGCCATGAGGGCCTGTAGTCTGGACACTCTTCTTGCGGATGCAATGGCCATTAAGGGAATGGTTTTCCATGTACACATTTGTAGGGAAACTGCTGGCTGGCTCAAAAGGAGGTAGGGTTAGTTTTTCGAGTATGAAATTGAGGTCCCAGGGAGGAAGGATGGGTTTCCTTGGTGGTCTGATATGCAAGACCCCTCTCAGGAAAAGTTTAGTGTCCAGGCTGGAGCGCAGAGGGGGCTGAACTGGCTGAAAGGTGGACTTTTAGTGATGAATATGCTAGTCCTTCCTTAATGAGCTCACAAACATAACTAAGGACCAGTGAGGGATCTGCTTGAAAAGGGTCCCTGTCCTTAACAGCACACCAATTTGAAAATCTATGCCATCTGGACAAATATTTTTTTGCTGGTAGATGGTTTCCTGGCCTCTCTCAGGACTGAGAGCACATCTTCCAAGTGCAGTTGTCTGAAAGGGATCAGAAGTTGATCACCCAAAGGGCCAGATGCAGCAACGGCAGCTGGGGGTGAATGAGAGATCCCTTTTGTTGGGTGAGTAGGTCCACCTAGTGGGGTAATTTGTGGTAATTGCCATTGGCTAGGGAGTGAAGAAGGGGGAACCAGTGTTGCCTCGGCCAATAGGGTGTCACCAGCATGATTTTTGGTTGTTCCTTTTTTATTTTCAGTAGGACCTGTTGTATCAGAGGGAAGGGAGGGGAAGGCGTACAGGAACATTCCCTTCCATGGAAAGCTGAAAGCATTCACTCTCAATGCTAGTGGAGCATGATCCTTGGAGCAAAATCTGTTTAACTGTCTGTTCTGGGAGGAGGCAAACAGATCCACTTGAGGTGTGTCCCACTAGTGGACAATGTCTAATAAAGTTTCCCTGTGCAACATCCATTCATGCTGAGGGGATGATGTTCTGCTGAGCAAGTCTTGTTTGTTTTCCCGAGAGGGGATGTAAGAGGACTGCAGTAAGAGGTTGTGTCTGGTTGCTATTTCCCAGATTTGTAGCGTTATCTGGCATAACTGGTATGCCTTTGCTCCTCCTTGTTTGCTGAGGTACCACGGCAGTTGTGTTGTCTGTCAGAATGTGTAGCAGGCCTGGTTTCAGGACTGGAAGGAAATCTTTGAGAGCCAGTAATACTGCTGTCATTTCCCTGACACTGATGTGTTGCTTTTGATGTGCCGGGTCCCAACACTGTTGTACCCTGAAGTCCTTGAACCTTGCTCCCCACCTGGTGCATCTGTGTGCATGGATTGAGTGATGGGGGTAGTCCCGGTTCTGTGAGATCTGCTGAATTCACCACTTTAGTTCTGTTTTTATGCAGGGCAGGAGGGGAATGAGTTTGTCTAATGAATGTCAGCTTTGAGACCATATATTTTTTAAGTACCATTGGAATTTTCTCATATGCATCCTGGCTAATGGGAGCATGGGAATGGTTGCTGCCATAAGACCTAGGACTTGCAGAAATTGTCTTGCAGTTAGATGGGATTCTGTAAGTAGGCCTTGAAAATGGCTGGAAAGAGAGTGTACTTTGTCTAGTGGGAGAAAGGATCTCATCAAGTCTGTTCTTTCCTGCAGCCTAGGAAAACTTTGTCCTGCTGAGGAAGAAGTGAGGATTTCTGGAGGTTGATAGTGAAGCCCAAGTTGTGGAAGACAGTAATTGTAAATTTGTAATGGCTTTGTAGGGTGGATTCTGATTCCGCCAGAATGAAAATGTCATCCAAGTAAGGGTAGATTTGGAGCCCCTTGGTTCTGCAATGGGCAATGGCTGGAGCCAGGCACCTGGTAAATACTTTAGGTGTGGTAGACAAGCCAAAGGGCAAGGCTGTAAACTGAAAGTCTGAATAGTGTCCAGTGAAGTGCAGAAACCTCCTGTGAGAGGGCCTGATGGCGATGTGCAGGTAGGCATCCTTTAGATCCAGAGTGACCATAAAGGCTTTGGGCAGGATGATGGGTAGCAAAGTTTGAAGGGACAACACTCTGAAGGAAGGAACTTGTAAGAACAGGTTTAGATAGGATAATTCCAGGATTGGCCTCAAAGGACCATCCTTTTTGGGGACTAGAAAAAGATGGGAATAGAAGCCTTCTCCTTCCTGTCTTGAGGGAACTGGCTCTATAGTTCCTAGAGTCAGGAGTTCTTTCAATATATGAGGGAATAAATGAAGTTGGTTTCTTGGTGGGAAGGGAATTATTTTGGTCTTTGTTTTTCCTTCCAGGACAGAAAATATCCCTTCTAGATGATGGAAAGGACCCAAGAATCTGATGTGATTGTTTTCCAGAAGCGGAGGCATTGGGTAAGGTGGGTGGACAGAGGGAGCTGAGCTAGGCAGTCACTCTGAGGTGAAAACTCCTCTGTCAAGAAAAGGCTGCTTGGCAGGTCCCTGGGAATTAGTTGGTCTGGAGTAAGGCAATCTCCTGGACCCTTTATGAGGTCTCTAGGAGGAAGGACGTGATGTGGAGTCCTTACAAAAAAGCCTTAGCAGGGTAGTTCCTGTAGTATCTGGGGAAGGGGACACCAGCAAGTGCTTGATGTCCTGAAGCTCTTTGCTTTTCTCTTGTAGATTTTTGAAAAGTTCTGCTGAATTCTTTCCAAATAAAAGATTGTGGTATAGAGGAGCATCCACAATCTTGGATTTTAAAGTCCTCTGGTAGAAGTTGCAGGTGTAGCCAGGAATATCTACGTAAGGCATATGCGGATGAAGAAGACCTGGCTGATGCGTCTGCAGCATCATACCTACGCTTGATAGAGTGTCTGGCTACTTGAGTAGCTAAAGTCAGTTTTGATGCTATATCATTTTGGTGGGACAGTCAGGGGTAGAAGCCAGCAAGGTGGAGGCCTGGGAGACAAGCTCTAAGGCATATTTTACCATGTGAGTTTGGTAATTTATAGCCGTAAAGGCTAAGGTAGAGGAGGTATATACTTTCTTAACCATTTTGTCCATGGTCTTGCTGTCCTTCTCTGTGGGCAGAAGGGAAGCAGAAGGCAATTCTCTAGATTGTCTGTCAGGAGACATAGCAATGACTGCAGGGTTTGTCATGGGATGTTTCACTAGAAACCTCTGTTCATCTGGAACTTTATAAAATCTATCTGGCCTCTTAGGGGCAGGACATTGAGAATCTGGATTTTTGGAGGCTGAATTATAGGCATCTAGAAAGGCTGGTAACACTTGTGGAATAGCTGAGGGAGAGGAATATTCTAACTGCAGAAGCTCAAAATATCTTTTCTTGGTGTTTGTCATTAAGGTACTATCCCACTTAAAGTATTCTTTCAGTTTTGTGATAGTTTACCCAAAGGAAATATCCTCTGAAGGAGAATCACCCTCAATAGAATCTAAAACTGGGGAGTAATATTCCACAGGAGAGGCAATTTGAGACACATAAGAAACAGCCTCCTCAGAAGAGGAATAGTATTGCTCAGGTTCTTCTTCTTCTTCTCCCTGCTGAGTAGTGGTCAGAGGGAGGGAAGAAGCAGAGGCTGACCTAGGGCTCAGCACTGGAATGCTGGTAGGTGCAGGGCCTGTAGGCCTAAGAGCCATAAAGTCCTGCATCAAGGTATTGGTGAGCGTTTGCCAATCTGGAGTAGCTTTTGGTGTTGGGCTCAAGTGTTTGTTTTGTTGTTTCTATTTAGCTGGCATTGGTTTAGGGCTTGGCCTAGTAACAGAGGCCTATACTGGAGCATAAGTAGTCTTGGTCAGCCGACAAAGTACTGGTTCCCTCTTGACTTCGGTTGAGGCTGGCGTCCGGGTTGTCTCTGCTGACGTGCTCTGTAGCTGCAGCAATGGCCTCATCCAGAGGATCCATCGAGGCTAACGGAATAATTGGCTGTCCCACGGCCCCTATATCAGTAGCTGGCGGGACATCCAATGGCGGAGCGGCAACATGAGAAGGCCTGGAAACCTTGGCTTTTTCTAGATTGTTCAGATTGGGCGGATGACTCGGGATCCATCCTGCAAGCAAGGCGTCTCAATCTCTGATTTTCAAGATACAAATTTAGAGCTGCCAGATGGCTGTGTAAGGTTTTAGGTATGAAAGACTGACAGATGGGGCAGGCCTTATGGTCGTGCTCTTCACCTAGGCAAAACATGCACTTGTTGTGCGAGTCTTTATATGGTATCTGACGCACGCAATTACATTTGCTTTTTTTCTCAGACATCGGAAAAAACAGCAAAACCTACAGCAACCAAGCTCAAGTAGTAAGAAAAGGAAAACTCCAATGAGGTACTTACCTTTTTTGAAGTCTTTGGACTAAGGAGCGGAACAGTCGAAGTGTAGGTCATCTGCAGCTGAAAAGTTCTGAGGTCTGTGCTTGCAGACATCACTTTTATAGTCCCTGGTTTATGGCCTTACATATGACGTCCCACGTACCTACAGCAGCCAGGCTTAAGCTTTTGTATGGGAGCCGACGTTGGATCGCATGAGGCCTGGAAATCCCACAGTATGAATACTGCAATATAGGAATAGAAGGACATCATTAGTTTCTCCACTGAAGCCGTGAGAGGGAATCTCCTTACAAACACAGAAAAGGTAACACCTGCAGGGTCTCCTTTTGTACTCATCAGTGTGACTCCAGGTTCTGCACTGGAAGCCTGTCTGAAAACAATCTAATGAGACTTCCTTGTTTAACTTCTGAGACATTAAAAAACATTTCAAGTAGCTCAGTACATTGTGGATTGCAACTCCAGAATACAGCTGACACTTGTCAGAATAAAACTACTCACACTGAGAACATTTATGACAGCTGGCATCTGTGCAAACAAAAAATAATGGTGAGAAAAAATATGCACTCATAGAAGTAAACCCCAAACTTTAGCAAGTAACAATATTGTGTGACCACAAGAAATAACAGAGAATGTATGCAGGTTAAAATCAAAGCACACAAAGATGTTCTTCGTGTTTCACTGTTGCAGTCATCACACTTGGGTTATCTGCCTGCAGGTAGACATCAGTCGGCCCGAATACCAGAGTCTTGGGATTTCTGCGTCGGATGCTGTCACCTCTTCCATGACGTCAGGTCGTCAGGGGTATAAAACAGGCAGCCGACGCCATTACATCAGCTTTTCTTGCCATGCAGGAGCCCAAAGCAGAAGCAGTTTTCAAGTGCCTGTTGGCCGCTACCTGAAATTTTCATTTTTCGAGTTTCGAACCTGATATCTTCTAAAGCTAAGTACCCCATTGGGGACCCTTTTTTCTTGCTCTAACCGATGTCAGAAAAAGTTAACAATTGTCTTGCCTGTGGAAAGCAAATGCCTCACAGAGATTTTTATTCTTACTGCGTCACCTGTTTAGGCCCAGACCACGACGTTCCTTGCTGTCGGTTTTGTGCCTTGTTCAACGCCCGAACTATTCATCGTTGAGCTAGCTTTGTTGCTAAATTCTTTCGCTCTAATTCTCTGTATTCTAAAATGGCTTTGATAAGCCATCTGACTACCGATCTTCCAAAAAAACGTAAGGATAAAGACAGAGACAGACTGCATAAGTCCAAAACTGCCGACGATGCTTCCGTTAAGCTAGTCGCCAGTCCGCCGGTACTCAGTGAGGTGCCTTTGCAGCCCCTGATACCCGCTTCTACAGATTTGCAGGCCTCTACTGAGAACACTTCGGAGTCCGGTATGCAGCGAGATGCTTCTTTGATTATGGAACCTGCGGATGTCTCTACCTTGGATGGAACCGGAGCCGCTGTGCAGGCACCGGCTTCAGAGGGTGTATTCAGACCTTCCGATGTTCGCATTAAACCGACTACTTTGTTTCTGACTAAAACTACCGAGTTTCTCAGGCCCAGAGTTCGCACTACACCAAGGAATCCGATGACCAAAGTGCATTCTTAAACTCCCATGCCACCGAAACAAATGCTTAGAATGGCTGAAGACCTTATTACTTTAATTAGGGGAAGCCAGCCTTCCCCCTCTAAAAGACAAAGAATAGATTTCCCTTCTGATTCTACAGACCATAAGTCCGATGACTCTGACCCCTCTGATTACCAGGACATACCCTTATCTACCTATGAGTATTCAGATGCAGAGGATTCCATTCCCTCTGCCTCCCCTCCAGAGGACTTTTCTTTCAGTGAAACATTGCATACCTTAAGAGAGAATTTCTGCTGGGAATGCCAGGACTACTCACAGTCCAAAAAAAGACTCAGAGAATTTTTAGACTTGCCTCAGCACAGGCCTCTAGCTATAGCCCCTGTCCTGGATATTGTAGATGATGTCTTTATGGAATCCAGTCTTACCCCTGATACTTTCCACCAGCTCCTAGAAAGCCTGACAGGTACTACAGGGTACCTGACTCTCACAAATTTCTCTTTAAAAATCCCACTATGGATCCAGAGACCATTTCCCAGGGACCTAAAGGTATTAAGGCTACTACAGCCAAGAACCCTACCCCTTCGAACAGGGATTCTAGGGCTTTAGACAGATGGAGTAAGAAGGTATATACCTCTGCAACTCTTGCCATTAGGGCTTTAAATTGCCAGTTTCACATGTTGAAGTATGAGCAGCATATTATGGAACTAATTAAACAAAAAATGTAGTTGATTCCTGATTGTGCAGAAAATAAAGATTTACAAGAGTTAATTCATTCTGCAAACCAAGTTGGTAAACATACTTTGCAGTGTGGTTTTGATGCCTTAAAAGCATCTTGCAGGGCTGCTGTCACTAGGTCTGTTCTGAGAAGGCATGCTTGGCTGAAGGAACAAATCTTGCCAGACCATGTCAAAGCAAAATTACTAGATGCTCCATTAAACCATGAATGTTTGTTTGGCACAAAAGCAGAAGTTGTTCTTAAAAAAATGCTAAATCTATGCAAACTGTTAAAGATTTCTTACAGGCACAGCCACCTACATTCAGTAGACATTGGTCTTCTAAAAAATGGTCCTTTCCAGTCCCTCCCAGACCTTTTCAGTCCACCTTTTCAGTCCAAATGCAGGGGCAACAGACCACAAAGACTACAGTCTCAGGGTATGCACAGATCTAAACAATGGAGTGCTCCCACCTCAAAAACAGGGAGTGGTAAGCCACCCCCATATGGAAAAAGTTCACAATGACTTGTCTTTCATCCTTCCCAGTCATGCCCAAGTACTTGCACCCCTAAGAGGAAAACTCGCCCTGCATGCAAAAAACTGGGTGTACATTACTTAGGACCGCTGGGTCTTAAACATTGTATCCCAGGGTACAGATTCTACTTCCACTCACTGCCAACCCCAAGTGGGTTGCCAGACCTTCCTTCAAACGAGTGGGAAGAGGCCCAAAAGCAAGTACTTTCTCTCCTCAGTATCAGGGCTATTCATCCTGTTATAACAGAGCAAATGGGACAGGGCTTCTACTCCTTACTGTTTCTGGTGCACAGAAAAGAGAACTCTTCGTGCCCTATCCTGGATCTGTCAATTCACAACACCTTCCTGGTGGTACCAAAATTCAAAATGCTTACACTCCAGAAGCTGCTTCCTATGCTAGCCAAGGACTCCTGGCTAGTCACCCTAGACTTAAAAGAGGCTTATCTGCACATCCCCATAAGGGAATCTTGCAGGAAATATCTACGTTTCAGGGCAGGCTCTATGCACTATCAGATTTCTGCACTTCTCTTTGGCTTATCTACTGTGCCTAGGGTATTCACAAAGTGCCTGGCTCCAGCCATTGCATACTGCAGGCAGAGAAATATTCAAAGTTACCCATACTTGGATGATTGCCTGATTCAAACGGACAGTCAGGAATTGCTATTTCAGCACCTCATGTTTGTAAAGAGATGCCTAACCTCTTGGGTATACCATCAACAAAAAGAAATCACATCTGGTACCCAGCCAAAAGATTGTATTCCTGGGAGCAAACTTGAACACAACTTCCCAGATGGCATTCCTCACTCCAGAAAAGCAGGTTTATTTGACAAATTACTTCAAACTACTGGCCACCAAAACCCAGCTATCTGCAAGAAAAATACTGCAAGCCCTAGGGTTCATGACCTCATTCATTCTCCTAATTCCATATGCAAGACTGCATATGAGGAAACTTCAATGGTACTTAAAAAGTCTCTGGTGTCAACATTCTCAGGACCTGGAAACAGTGATTCCTATCATTCCTTGCCTATGGACAGAGTTCCTTTGGTGGGCAGAGGCTTGCAACCACAACAAGGGACTCCCTTTCACTCAACCCCTCGCCGCTCAAACCCTGACAACAGACGTCAGACTATGCATGGGGGGCTCACATGGCAGGCAAATGCATTCAAGGCAAATGGAGCCCAGGACAAATTCACCTGCATATCAATCAAAAAAAAATGTTAGCTGTACAGAATGCACTGACAGCCTTCATATACCTTATCCTTCCATGACAAATCTTGATAAAGACAGACAGCACCACAGTTATGTGGTACATAAACAAGCAGGGGGGAACTCATTCCTACCCACTCTGCAGGTTAGCCATGGCTCTGTGGAACACAGCCTTGAGCAATCAAGTGCACCTGCAAGCTCAATTCCTACCAGGCAAACAAAATTCACTGGCAGACGACTTAAGCAGAAATTTACTGGACCCACACGAGTGGAAACTGGATCCCAACTCATTCAAACTTCTAATCCACAGGTGCAGAGGTGGACCTCTTGCTGCCCCCCCCCCCAAACCATCAATTGAGCAAAGTTTGCACCAGAACTCCCACAGCGAAGCATGGAGAGTGGATCCTTTACATGGGAAAACCTCTCAATCTATGCCTTTCCCCCTCTGCTCCTCCTCTCAAAAGTACTTCTCAAGATCAAACAGGACAGGCCAAGGACAATCCTTATTGCACCAGACTGGCCACACCAGCACTGGTACCCACTCCTATGCAGTCTGACAGCAGTGCCACCCTGGCACCTACATCAGACCTCCTCTCTGCTGTCTCAGCATGAGGGACAGATTTTGCATCCTCAGCTGCAAACCCTGAAGCCTGCAGCTTGGCTTATTCTCTGAATACATCACCAGCAACCCTCAGCAAACAGGTGCTGGATGTCATCCTTGATGCTAGGAGGTCTAGTACTAGGAAATCCATTTCGGAAAAGTGTAAAATATACTGTTCTTGGACACAGCCGTGCCCACCTGACCTCAAATCCTAGATTATCTAGCAGAGCTGCTCCACAAATCCTATCCTTCTCATCAATTAAGGTCCATGCCTCTGCCAACTCAGCTCATTACAACACTGAGCCACCCCTCTTCTCTCACCCTCTGGTCAAACAGTTCCTGACAGGAGCTAACTTTTTAAGACCCCCGAGGAGAGCTCCTACTCCTGCCTGGGACCTTAACTTTGTACTGGAGAAGCTCACGCTTCCCCCTTTTGAGCCTGCTGCTACAGCAGAGTTAAAATTCCTCTATTGGAAAACAGCCTTACTTCTAGCCATCACTTCAGCAAGAAGAGTGTCTGAGTTACAGGCTCTTATGGCTGCGGAACCCTTCATTATCTTCCATGCGGACAGGGTTTCCCTCAGGACTAACCCAATCATTTATGCCCAAGGTGGTATCCAGTGTGGCTTAAAACCAATCCATCCATTTACCAACTTGTTTCCTAATCCTCAGAATAAAGGGGAAAGGATCCTGCATTCCTTGGACATGCACAGACAGCTCAGGTTCTACCTTGACAGGATGAAGCCTTTCAGAAAAACTGACAAGCTGCTAGTCAGCTTTGTTACAGTGGCAGAGGGCAAGGCCATTTCATAGAAAACCATTTCCAAATGGATATCACACTGCATCCATGTCTGCTACAAACACCATGGAAAACCTATCTCACAGGGGATCAAAACTCATTCCACTAGGGCTACCTCAACTTCTACAGCATTTCTCAGGGAAGTCCCTACCAGGGACATCTGGGAGGCTGCAACCTGCAGTTTTGTACACACCTTCACCAAGCATTACCACTTACCTGTCTTTTCTAAATCCAGCGCTGGATTTGCCACAGCAGTCTTACAAGGCTTGCTAGCCAGCCCTAATACTTCTTGACTGCTTCCACCCTTCCTCAGCTTTGGGAATCAACCCAAGTGTGATGACTGCAACAGTAAAACACGAAGAACATAGTACAGTTGTTTACTATGTTCTTCATGTTTTACTGTTGCAGTCATCACAAAGAACATAGTACAGTTGTGTACACTTACCATAAATGTAGATTTTCGAGTGTATTCACTGTTGCAGTCCTGGTTACCCTCCCTCCAGCCCCATGACTTCTGTATACTTTCTACCTTTACTCTTTTTGGCCATATTTTATGGCTATGGTATTTACTTTTTACTGGAGGTTTTCCACACCATGTAATTGCTTCCTATTTTGGGGGCTCCTGACATCTGGGGCAAGAAAAACTGATGGAATGGCGTTGGCCAGCTGTTTTATACCCCTGACAACCTGACGTCATGGAAGAGGCAACTGCATCCAACACAGAAATCCCAAGACTCTGGTATTTGGGCTGACTGAGGGCTACCTCCAGGCAGATAACCCAAGTGTGATGACTGCAACAGTGAATACACTCGAACATCTACATTTATGGTAAGTGTACACAACTGTACTTTCCTCTTGACTTGACATCATAGGCAGATGCATTAAATATAAGACAGAAAGATCACTCACCTTGCACTCATTTCTCAGAAGCTAACGTAACTCAGGCATTGAGCAACAAGAAACTATTTATTGCAACAGGTATGAGTAAATTACAGTTGTGTAACTAAACTTACCACCGGTTTACTTGGAGGTCTCTTCTGCAAAAATCCTTTTAAAAACATTTTGAAATGAGACTACATTGAAACAGGAGGATCCATGGTCAGAGATGCTGAAATGGCAGAAAAATGAACCTTGATAAAGGAATAAGAAAATCTGTAGGATAGTGACTCACACAAATAGTGTAAAACCAGAAAACAACTAGCCCTGAAATGGTGCTAGTTATGTTGTTGGCACCAAGCAGAAAACTTGTTCCATTTGCTAATATATGATTTTCTAGTAACAGGCTTCCTTGCCTCCAGTAGTATCTTCTGGACATCCTCAGTAAAGAGGTGCATAAAAGGAGTTAAGACCCTGTCATCCAGCAACCCAGGCATTCAACTGAAGTTAATTGATGATGGGGTGCATCAAATACCTCTGTTCTTGTGTGATCAGATCCAGTCTGGGAGGAAGCTTGTGATAACTGCACCTGGCCATTCTCATAAGAAGGGAGAACCATGGTTGCCTGGGCCAGAAGGGAGTCATTACAATGATCTTGGGGGATTCCTTCTGTGTCTTCAGAAGTAACCTGGATATTAGTGGAAAGGGTGTCCGAGGAAAAGAAAAAGCATCTTTCTTCCAGGCCTTCTTGCATAGAATCCTTGAACAGGATCTTGCCAGTTGACTGTTCAGAGAGGAGGCAAAGGGTCTAGTTGAGGAACTCTCGACAGATGGATTAAATCTTGGAAGATCCTTTGATATAGTTTCAGTTCATGAGGGTCTGTCCTTGCCCTGCTCAGCTTGTTTGATGTACAGTTTTGCTCTGACAGAATGTAGGATCAAGGGAGCCCGCAGGATTTTTTGCAGGGGGGTGCAAACCCAGAGCCCCACCCACATCTCACCCCGCCCCCTGCCAACACAGCCCCGCCCAAGTCCACCCACCCCAAGCCCCGCCCACACAGCCATTCCAGTGTCCCATTACTTTGCTATTTCTCCCCATTTACTGTAGACACTGTTCAAATCTGTGTGCATACTGTGTTATGCTTTAGTTCTACAATGATTACAGGCAGTTGGATTTAAATTTACAACTTTTATTTCAAACATTATAGCCCAAACACTGAGACATTTACTAAACCTAAACAAAGCAATAGTCTTACAATGAAAACAGACTTGGCATTAAAGCTTCTCTACTTTTGAAACTCACATTCAATGAAACGGCATTGAAACCCACATTCAAATAAAATGTATCTGGCCAGTGGCAGGTTATTTACCTTTGAACTGTTTAAGCAATAGGCTCCTTGCACACCGTTAGGGCCATGCAAAAGTTACTTGATTTACCTGATTGTATTAATTATAATATATAATTGAATTATATCCCCTGTATTATACAGCAGCACTTTGTTTGAGTGACTCTGCTGAAGTAAAAGTAATCTGAATAATTCCACATTAAAGATATCTGAAACTAATGAAGATGTTGTTGCTAGAAAACTGTATATTTCAGTGTTTCATCTACAAATTCAGTGCCTGCTGCCGTCAAAGAATAAATTGCCTATGTTAAATTAAAAAAAATGGTAAGCTGGTATATTGCAATAGAAAATGGATGACAAGCTGAAAAACAGGTTCATAGTTATTAGGCATCTCATCCAAAGGAGGACATCCTGAGGACTGCAGCATACAAATGTATATGCTGTAGGAATAGAACCTCAAGCCTTTACATTAAGATGCAAGTATTCTACTTGT